>NC_092720.1:1036129-1298629 GCF_047496885.1 Scyliorhinus torazame
CCCCAGTCTCTCTCTCTCTCTCTATCCCAGTCTCTCTCTCTCTATCCCAGTCACTCTCTCTCTCTCCCAGTCTCTCTCTCTCTCCCAGTCTCTCTCTCTCTCCCAGTCTCTCTCTCTCTCTCTATCCCAGTCTCTCTCTCTCTCTCTCTATCCCAGTCACTCACTTTCTCTCTATCCCAGTCTCTCTCTCTCTCTCTCTCTATCCCAGTCTCTCACTTTCTCTCTATCCCAGTCTCTCTCTCTCTCTATCCCAGTCTCTCACTTTCTCTCTATCCCAGTCTCTCTCTCTCTCTATCCCAGTCTCTCTCTCTCTCTATCCAGTCTCTCTCTCTCTATCCCAGTCTCTCTCTCTCTCTATCCCAGTCTCTCTCTCTCTCTATCCCAGTCTCTCTCTCTCTCTATCCCAGTCTCTCTCTCTCTCTATCCCAGTCTCTCTCTCTCTCTATCCCAGTCTCTCTCTCTCTCTATCCCAGTCTCTCTCTCTCTCTATCCCAGTCTCTCTCTCTCTATCCCAGTCTCTCTCTTTCTATCCCAGTCTCTCTCTTTCTATCCCAGTCTCTCTCTTCCTATCCCAGTCTCTCTCTTTCTATCCCAGTCTCTCTCTCTCTCTATCCCAGTCTCTCTCTCTCTCTATCCCAGTCTCTCTCTCTCTCTATCCCAGTCTCTCTCTCTCTCTCTATCCAGTCTCTCTCTCGCTCTCTATCCCAGTCTCTCTCTCTCTATCCCAGTCTCTCTCTCTCTCTATCCCAGTCTCTCTCTCTCTCTATCCCAGTCTCTCACTCTCTCTCTATCCCAGTCCCTCTCTCTCTCTATCCCAGTCTCTCTCTCTCTCTATCCGTCTCTCTCTCTCTATCCCAGTCTCTCTCTCTCTCTCTCCCTCCCAGTCTCTCTCTCTCTCTCTCTCTCTCCCAGTCTCTCTCTCTCTCTCTCTCCCAGTCTCTCTCTCTCGCTATCCCAGTCTCTCCTCTCTCGCCATCCCAGTCTCTCTCTCTCGCCATCCCAGTCTCTCTCTCTCTCGCTATCCCAGTCTCTCTCTCTCTCTATCCCAGTCTCTCTCTCTCTCTATCCCAGTCTCTCTCTCTCTCTCTATCCCAGTCTCTCTCTCTCTCTCTATCCCAGTCTCTCTCTCTCTCTCTATCCCAGTCTCTCTCTCTCTCTATCCAGTCTCTCTCTCTCTCTATCCCAGTCTCTCTCTCTCTCTATCCCAGTCTCTCTCTCTCTCTATCCCAGTCTCTCTCTCTCTCTATCCCAGTCTCTCTCTCTCTCTATCCCAGTCTCTCTCTCTCTCTATCCCAGTCTCTCTCTCTCTCTCCAGTCTCTCTCTCTCTCCCAGTCTCTCTCTCTCTCCCAGTCTCTCTCTCTCTCCCAGTCTCTCTCTCTCTCCCAGTCTCTCTCTCTCTCTCCCAGTCTCTCTCTCTCTCTCCCAGTCTCTCTCTCTCCCAGTCTCTCTCTCTCTCCCTCCCAGTCTCTCTCTCTCTCTCTAATCCCAGTCTCTCTCTCTCTCTCTATCCCAGTCTCTCTCTCTCTATCCCAGTCTCTCTCTCTCTCCCAGTCTCTCTCTCTCTCCCTCCCAGTCTCTCTCTCTCTCTATCCCAGTCTCTCTCTCGCTCTCTATCCCAGTCTCTCTCTCGCTCTCTATCCAGTCTCTCTCTCTCTATCCCAGTCTCTCTCTCTCTATCCCAGTCTCTCTCTCTCTCTATCTCCCAGTCTCTCTCTCTCTCTATCCGTCTCTCTCTCTCTATCCAGTCTCTCTCTCTCTATCCCAGTCTCTCTCTCTCTCTCTATCCCAGTCTCTCTCTCTCTCTCTCTCTACCCCAGTCTCTCTCTCTCTCTCTCTATCCCAGTCTCTCTCTCTCTATCCCAGTCTCTCTCTCTCTATCCCAGTCTCTCTCTCTCTCTCCCAGTCTCTCTCTCTCTCCCAGTCTCTCTCTCTCTCCCAGTCTCTCTCTCTCTCTCCCAGTCTCTCTCTCTCTCTCCCAGTCTCTCTCTCTCTCTCCCAGTCTCGCTCTCTCTCCCAGTCTCTCTCTCTCTCCCTCCCAGTCTCTCTCTCTCTCCCTCCCAGTCTCTCTCTCTCTCCCTCCCAGTCTCTCTCTCTCTCTCTCTCCCAGTCTCTCTCTCTCTCTCTATCCCAGTCTCTCTCTCTCGCAATCCCAGTTTCTCTCTCTCGCTATCCCAGTCTCTCTCTCTCGCCATCCCAGTCTCTCTCTCTCTCGCTATCCCAGTCTCTCTCTCTCTCTATCCCAGTCTCTCTCTCTCTCTATCCCAGTATATCTCTCTCTCTATCCCAGTCTCTATCTCTCTCTCTCCCAGTCTCTCTCTCTCTATCCCAGTCTCTCTCTCTCTCTATCCCAGTCTCTCTCTCTCTCTATCCCAGTCTCTCTCTCTCTCTATCCCAGTCTCTCTCTCTCTCTATCCCAGTCTCTCTCTCTCTCTATCCCAGTCTCTCTCTCTCTCTATCCCAGTCTCTCTCTCTCTCTATCCCAGTCTCTCTCTCTCTCTATCCCAGTCTCTCTCTCTCTCCAACCCAGTCTCTCTCTCTCTCCAACCCAGTCTCTCTCTCTCTATCCCAGTCTCTCTCTCTCTCTCTCTATCCCAGTCTCTCTCTCTCTCTATCCCAGTCTCTCTCTCTCTCTATCCCAGTCTCTCTCTCTCTCTCTCCCAGTCTCTCTCTCTCTCCCAGTCTCTCTCTCTCTCTATATCCCAGTCTCTCTCTCTCTATCCCAGTCTCTCTCTCTCTCTCTCTATCCCAGTCTCTCTCTCTCTCTCTCTATCCCAGTCTCTCTCTCTCTATCCCAGTCTTTCTCTCTCTCTATCCCAGTCTCTCTCTCTCTATCCTAGTCTCTCTCTCTCTATCCCAGTCTCTCTCTCTCTATCCCAGTCTCTCTCTCTCTCTCTATCCAGTCTCTCTCTCTATCCCAGTCTCTCTCTCTCTCTCTATCCCAGTCTCTCTCTCTCTATCCCAGTCTCTCACTTTCTCTCTATCCCAGTCTCTCTCTCTCTCTATCCCAGTCTCTCACTTTCTCTCTATCCCAGTCTCTCTCTCTCTCTATCCAGTCTCTCTCTCTATCCCAGTCTCTCTCTCTGTCTCTATCCCAGTCTCTCTCTCTCTCTCTCTCTATCCAGTCTCTCTCTCTCTCTATCCAGTCTCTCTCTCTCTCTATCCCAGTCTCTCTCTCTCTCTATCCCAGTCTCTCTCTCTCTCTATCCCAGTCTCTCTCTCTCTCTATCCCAGTCTCTCTCTCTCTCTATCCAGTCTCTCTCTCTATCCCAGTCTCTATCACTTTCTCTCTATCCCTGTCTCTCTCTCTCTATCCCAGTCTCTCTCTCTCTATCCCAGTCTCTCTCTCTCTCACTCTATCTCAGTCTCTCTCTCTCTCTATCCCAGTCTCTCTCTCTCTCTATCCCAGTCTCTATCACTTTCTCTCTATCCCAGTCTCTCTCTCTATCCAGTCTCTCTCTCTCTATCCCAGTCTCTCTCTCTCTCACTCTATCCCAGTCTCTCTCTCTCTCACTCTATCTCAGTCTCTCTCTCTCTCACTCTATCTCAGTCTCTCTCTCTCTCTATCCCAGTCTCTCTCTCTCTCTATCCCAGTCTCTATCACTTTCTCTCTATCCCAGTCTCTCTCTCTATCCCAGTCTCTCTCTCTCTATCCCAGTCTCTCTCTCTCTATCCCAGTCTCTCTCTCTCTCTATCCCAGTCTCTCTCTCTCTCTATCCCAGTCTCTCTCTCTCTCTATCCCAGTCTCTCTCTCTCTCTATCCCAGTCTCTCTCTCTCTCTATCCCAGTCTCTCTCTCTCTCTATCCCAGTCTCTCTCTCTCTCTATCCCATTCTCTCTCTCTCTCTCTATCCCAGTCTCTCTCTATCTCTCAATCCCAGTCTCTCTCTCTCTATCCCAGTCTCTCTCTCTCTATCCCAGTCTCTCTCTCTCTATCCCAGTCTCTCTCTCTCTCTATCCCAGTCTCTCTCTATCTCTCAATCCCAGTCTCTCTCTCTCTCTATCCCAGTCTCTCTCTCTCTATCCCAGTCTCTCTCTCTCTCTATCCCAGTCTCTCTCTCTCTCTATCCCAGTCTCTCTCTCTCTCTATCCCAGTCTCTCTCTCTCTCTATCCAGTCTCTCTCTCTCTCTATCCCAGTCTCTCTCTCTCTCTATCCAGTCTCTCTCTCTCTCTATCCCAGTCTCTCTCTCTCTCTATCCCAGTCTCTCTCTCTCTATCCCAGTCTCTCTCTCTCCATCCCAGTCTCTCACTCTCTATCCCAGTCTCTCTCTCTCTATCCCAGTCTCTCTCTCTCTCTCTATCCCAGTCTCTCTCTATCTCTCAATCCCAGTCTCTCTCTCTCTCTATCCCTGTCTCTCTCTCTCTATCCCAGTCTCTCTCTCTCTCTATCCAGTCTCTCTCTCTCTCTATCCAGTCTCTCTCTCTCTCTATCCCAGTCTCTCTCTCTCTCTCCCAGTCTCTCTCTCTCTCTCCCAGTCTCTCTCTCTCTCTCCCAGTCTCTCTCTCTCTCTCCCAGTCTCTCTCTCTCTCTCCAGTCTCTCTCTCTCTCTCCCAGTCTCTCTCTCTCTCTCCCAGTCTCTCTCTCTCTCCCAGTCTCTCTCTCTCTCCCAGTCTCTCTCTCTCTCCCAGTCTCTCTCTCTCTCGCCCAGTCTCTCTCTCTCTCTCCCAGTCTCTCTCTCTCCCTCCCAGTCTCTCTCTCTCTCCATCCCAGTCTCTCTCTCTCTCTCTATCCCAGTCTCTCTCTCTCTATCCCAGTCTCTCTCTCTCTCTCCCAGTCTCTCTCCTCTCTCTCCCCAGTCTCTCTCTCTCTCCCTCCCAGTCTCTCTCTCTCTCTATCCCAGTCTCTCTCTCGCTCTCTATCCCAGTCTCTCTCTCGCTCTCTATCCCAGTCTCTCTCTCTCTATCCCAGTCTCTCTCTCTCTATCCCAGTCTCTCTCTCTCTATCCCAGTCTCTCTCTCTCTATCTCCCAGTCTCTCTCTCTCTCTATCCGTCTCTCTCTCTCTATCCCAGTCTCTCTCTCTCTATCCCAGTCTCTCTCTCTCTCTCTATCCCAGTCTCTCTCTCTCTCTCTCTCTCTACCCCAGTCTCTCTCTCTCTCTCTCTATCCCAGTCTCTCTCTCTCTATCATAGTCTCTCTCTCTCTCTCCCAGTCTCTCTCTCTCTCCCAGTCTCTCTCTCTCTCTCCCAGTCTCTCTCTCTCTCTCCCAGTCTCTCTCTCTCTCCCAGTCTCTCTCTCTCTCCCAGTCTCTCTCTCTCTCCAGTCTCTCTCCTCTCTCCCAGTCTCTCTCTCTCTCTCCCAGTCTCTCTCTCTCTCCCAGTCTCTCTCTCTCTCTCCCAGTCTCGCTCTCTCTCCCAGTCTCTCTCTCTCTCCCTCCCAGTCTCTCTCTCTCTCCCTCCCAGTCTCCTCTCTCTCCCTCCCAGTCTCTCTCTCTCTCCTCCCAGTCTCTCTCTCTCTCTCTATCCCAGTCTCTCTCTCTCGCAATCCCAGTTTCTCTCTCTCGCTATCCCAGTCTCTCTCTCTCGCCATCCCAGTCTCTCTCTCTCTCGCTATCCCAGTCTCTCTCTCTCTCTATCCCAGTCTCTCTCTCTCTCTATCCCAGTATATCTCTCTCTCTATCCCAGTCTCTATCTCTCTCTCTATCCCAGTCTCTCTCTCTCTATCCCAGTCTCTCTCTCTCTCTATCCCAGTCTCTCTCTCTCTCTATCCCAGTCTCTCTCTCTCTCTCCCAGTCTCTCTCTCTCTCTCTCTCCCAGTCTCTCTCTCTCTCTCTATCCCAGTCTCTCTCTCTCGCAATCCAGTTTCTCTCTCTCTCTATCCCAGTCTCTCTCTCTCTCTATCCCAGTATATCTCTCTCTCTATCCCAGTCTCTATCTCTCTCTCTATCCCAGTCTCTCTCTCTCTATCCCAGTCTCTCTCTCTCTCTATCCCAGTCTCTCTCTCTCTCTATCCCAGTCTCTCTCTCTCTCTCCCAGTCTCTCTCTCTCTCTCTCCCAGTCTCTCTCTCTCTATCCCAGTCTCTCTCTCTCTCTATCCCAGTCTCTCTCTCTCTCTATCCCAGTCTCTCTCTCTCTATCCCAGTCTCTCTCTCTCTCTATCCCAGTCTCTCTCTCTCTCTATCCCAGTCTCTCTCTCTATCCCAGTCTCCTCTCTCTCTCTATCCCAGTCTCTCTCTCTCTCCAACCCAGTCTCTCTCTCTCTCCAACCCAGTCTCTCTCTCTCTATCCCAGTCTCTCTCTCTCTCTCTCTATCCCAGTCTCTCTCTCTCTCTATCCCAGTCTCTCTCTCTCTCTATCCCAGTCTCTCTCTCTCTCTCTCCCAGTCTCTCTCTCTCTCCCAGTCTCTCTCTCTCTCCCAGTCTCTCTCTCTCTCTATATCCCAGTCTCTCTCTCTCTATCCCAGTCTCTCTCTCTCTATCCCAGTCTCTCTCTCTCTATCCCAGTCTCTCTCTCTCTATCCCAGTCTCTCTCTCTCTATCCCAGTCTCTCTCTCTCTCTATCCCAGTCTCTCTCTCTCTATCCCAGTCTCTCTCTCTCTATCCTAGTCTCTCTCTCTCTATCCCAGTCTCTCTCTCTCTATCCCAGTCTCTCTCTCTCTCTCTATCCCAGTCTCTCTCTCTATCCCAGTCTCTCTCTCTCTCTCTATCCCAGTCTCTCTCTCTCTATCCCAGTCTCTCTCTCTCTCTCTCTCTATCCCAGTCTCTCACTTTCTCTCTATCCCAGTCTCTCTCTCTCTCTATCCCAGTCTCTCACTTTCTCTCTATCCCAGTCTCTCTCTCTCTCTATCCCAGTCTCTCTCTCTCTCTATCCCAGTCTCTCTCTCTCTCTATCCCAGTCTCTCTCTCTCTATCCCAGTCTCTCTCTCTCTATCCCAGTCTCTCTCTCTGTCTCTATCCCAGTCTCTCTCTCTCTCTCTCTCTATCCCAGTCTCTCTCTCTCTCTATCCCAGTCTCTCTCTCTCTCTATCCCAGTCTCTCTCTCTCTCTATCCCAGTCTCTCTCTCTCTATCCAGTCTCTCTCTCTCTATCCCAGTCTCTATCACTTTCTCTCTATCCCGGTCTCTCTCTCTCTATCCCAGTCTCTCTCTCTCTATCCCAGTCTCTCTCTCTCTCACTCTATCTCAGTCTCTCTCTCTCTCTATCCCAGTCTCTCTCTCTCTCTATCCCAGTCTCTATCACTTTCTCTCTATCCCAGTCTCTCTCTCTATCCAGTCTCTCTCTCTCTATCCCAGTCTCTCTCTCTCTCACTCTATCTCAGTCTCTCTCTCTCTCTATCCCAGTCTCTCTCTCTCTCTATCCCAGTCTCTCTCTCTCTCTATCCCAGTCTCTCTCTCTCTCTATCCCAGTCTCTCTCTCTCTCTATCCCAGTCTCTCTCTCTCTCTATCCCAGTCTCTCTCTCTCTCTATCCCAGTCTCTCTCTCTCTCTATCCCAGTCTCTCTCTCTCTCTATCCCAGTCTCTCTCTCTCTATCCCAGTCTCTCTCTCTCTCTCTATCCCAGTCTCTCTCTATCTCTCAATCCAGTCTCTCTCTCTCTATCCCAGTCTCTCTGTCTCTCTATCCCAGTCTCTCTCTCTCTCTATCCCAGTCTCTCTCTCTCTATCCCAGTCTCTCTCTCTCTCTCTATCCCAGTCTCTCTCTATTCTCTCAATCCCAGTCTCTCTCTCTCTCTATCCCAGTCTCTCTCTCTCTATCCCAGTCTCTCTCTCTCTCTATCTCTATCCCAGTCTCTCTCTCTCTCTCTATCCCAGTCTCTCTCTATCTCTCTATCCCAGTCTCTCTCTCTCTCCCAGTCTCTCTCTATCCCAGTCTCTCTCTCTCTATCCCAGTCTCTCTCTCTCTATCCCAGTCTCTCTCTCTCTCTATCCCAGGCTCTCTCTCTTCCGTCTCTCTCAATCCCCAGTCCTCTCTCTCTCTCTCTATCCCAGTCTCTCTCTCTATCCAGTCTCTCTCTCTCTCTCCCAGTCTCTCTCTCTCGTCTCTCTCCCAGTCTCTCTCTCTCTCCCAGTCTCTCTCTCTCTATCCAGTCTCTCTCTCTCTATCCCAGTCTCTCTCTCTCTATCCCAAGTCTCTCTCTCTCCTATCCCAGTCTCTCTCTCTCTATCCCAGTCTCTCTCTCTATCCCAGTCTCTCTCTCTATCCCAGTCTCTCTCTCTCTCTCTATCCCAGTCTCTCTCTCTCTATCCCAGTCTCTCTCTCTCTATCCCAGTCTCTCTCTCTCTATCCCAGTCTCTCTCTCTATCCCAGTCCTCTCTCTCTCTATCCCAGTCTCTCTCTCTCTCTATCCCAGTCTCTCTCTCTCTCCCAGTCTCTCTCTCTCTATCCCAGTCTCTCTCTCTCTCCCAGTCTCTCTCTATCCCAGTCTCTCTCTCTCTCTATCCCAGTCTCTCTCTCTCTATCCCAGTCTCTCTCTCTCTATCCCAGTCTCTCTCTCTCTCTATCCCAGTCTCTCTCTCTCTCTCTATCCCAGTCTCTCTCTCTCTATCCCAGTCTCTCTCTCTCTCTATCCCAGTCTCTCTCTCTATCCCAGTCTCTCTCTCTATCCCAGTCTCTCTCTCTCTCTATCCCAGTCTCTCTCTCTCTATCCCAGTCTCTCTCTCTCTATCCCAGTCTCTCTCTCTCTATCCCAGTCTCTCTCTCTCTCTATTCCCAGTCTCTCTCTCTATCCAGTCTCTCTCTCTCTATCCCAGTCTCTCTCTCTCTATCCCAGTCTCTCTCTCTATCCCAGTCTCTCTCTCTATCCCAGTCTCTCTCTCTCTATCCCAGTCTCTCTCTCTCTCTATCCCAGTCTCTCTCTCTCTCTATCCCAGTCTCTCTCTCTCTCTATCCCAGTCTCTCTCTCTCTATCCCAGTCTCTCTCTCTCTATCCCAGTCTCTCTCTCTCTCTATCCCAGTCTCTCTCTCTCTATCCCAGTCTCCTCTCTCTATCCCAGTCTCTCTCTCTCTCTATCCCAGTCTCTCTCTCTCTCTCTCTATCCCAGTCTCTCTCTCTCTATCCCAGTCTCTCTCTCTCTCTATCACAGTCTCTCTCTCTCTCTCTATCCCAGTCTCTCTCTCTCTATCCCAGTCTCTCTCTCTCTCTATCCCAGTCTCTCTCTCTCTCTATCCCAGTCTCTCTCTCTCTATCCCAGTCTCTCTCTCTCTCTATCACAGTCTCTCTCTCTCTCTCTATCCCAGTCTCTCTCTCTCTATCCCAGTCTCTCTCTCTCTCTATCCCGGTCTCTCTCTCTCTCTATCCCAGTCTCTCTCTCTCTCTATCCCAGTCTCTCTCTCTCTCTATCCCAGTCTCTCTCTCTCTCTATCCCAGTCTCTCTCTCTCTCTATCCCAGTCTCTCTCTCTCTCTATCCCAGTCTCTCTCTCTCTCTATCCCAGTCTCTCTCTCTCTCTCTCTCTATCCCAGTCTCTCTCTCTCTATCCAGTCTCTCTCTCTCTATCCCAGTCTCTCTCTCTCTATCCCAGTCTCTCCTCCTCTCTATCCCAGTCTCTCTCTCTCTCTATCCCAGTCTCTCTCTCTCTATCCCAGTCTCTCTCTCTCTCTATCCCAGTCTCTCTCTCTCTATCCCAGTCTCTCTCTCTCTATCCAGTCTCTCTCTCCTCTCTATCCCAGTCTCTCTCTCTCTATCCAGTCTCTCTCTCTCTATCCCAGTCTCTCTCTCTTTCTATCCCAGTCTCTCTCTCTCTATCCCAGTCTCTCTCTCTCTCTATCCCAGTCTCTCTCTCTCTATCCCAGTCTCTCTCTCTCTCTATCCCAGTCTCTCTCTCTCTCTATCCCAGTCTCTCTCTCTCTCTATCCCAGTCTCTCTCTCTCTCTATCCCAGTCTCTCTCTCTCTCTATCCCAGTCTCTCTCTCTATCCCAGTCTCTCTCTCTCTCTATCCCAGTCTCTCTCTATCTCTCAATCCCCAGTCTCTCTCTCTCTATCCCAGTCTCTCTCTCTCTATCCCAGTCTCTCTCTCTCTCTATCCCAGTCTCTCTCTCTCTCTATCCCAGTCTCTCTCTCTCTCTATCCCAGTCTCTATCTCTCTCTATCCCAGTCTCTCTCTCTCTCTATCCCAGTCTCTCTCTCTATCCCAGTCTCTCTCTCTCTCTATCCCAGTCTCCCTCTCTCTCTATCCCAGTCTCTCTCTCTCTCTATCCCAGTCTCTCTCTCTCTCTATCCCAGTCTCTCTCTCTCTCTATCCCAGTCTCTATCTCTCTCTCTATCCCAGTCTCTCTCTCTCTCTATCCCAGTCTCTCTCTCTCTCTATCCCAGCCTCTCTCTCTCTATCCCAGTCCTCTCTCTCTCTCTCTCTATCCCAGTCTCTCTCTCTCTCTATCCCCAGTCTCTATCTCTCTCTCTATCCCAGTCTCTCTCTCTCTCTATCCAGTCTCTCTCTCTCTATCCCAGTCTCTCTCTCTCTATCCCAGTCTCTCTCTCTCTCTATCCCAGTCTCTTCTCTCTCTATCCCAGTCTCTCTCTCTATCCCAGTCTCTCTCTCTATCCCAGTCTCTCTCTCTCTCTATCCCAGTCTCTCTCTCTATCCCAGTCTCTCTCTCTCTATCCCAGTCTCTCTCTCTATCCCAGTCTCTCTCTCTATCCCAGTCTCTCTCTCTCTATCCCAGTCTCTCTCTCTCTATCCCAGTCTCTCTCTCTCTCTATCCCAGTCCTCTCTCTCTCTATCCCAGTCTCTCTCTCTCTATCCCAGTCTCTCTCTCTATCCCAGTCTCTCTCTCTCTATCCCAGTCTCTCTCTCTCTCTCTATCCCAGTCTCTCTCTCTCTCCCAGTCTCTCTCTCTCTCCCAGTCTCTCTCTCTCTATCCCAGTCTCTCTCTCTATCCCAGTCTCTCTCTCTCTATCCCAGTCTCTCTCTCTATCCCAGTCTCTCTCTCTATCCCAGTCTCTCTCTCTCTATCCCAGTCTCTCTCTCTCTCTCTATCCCAGTCTCTCTCTCTCTATCCCAGTCTCTCTCTCTATCCCAGTCTCTCTCTCTCTATCCCAGTCTCTCTCTCTCTCTCTCTATCCCAGTCTCTCTCTCTGTATCCCAGTCTCTCTCTCTCTCTATCCCAGTCTCTCTCTCTCTCTATCCCAGTCTCTCTCTCTCTCTATCCCAGTCTCTCTCTCTCTCTATCCCAGTCTCTCTCTCTCTCTATCCCAGTCTCTCTCTCTCTCTATCCCAGTCTCTCTCTCTCTATCCCAGTCTCTCTCTCTCTATCCCAGTCTCTCTCTCTCTATCCCAGTCTCTCTCTCTCTATCCCAGTCTCTCTCTCTCTCTATCCCAGTCTCTCTCTCTCTATCCCAGTCTCTCTCTCTCTCTATCCCAGTCTCTCTCTCTCTCTATCCCAGTCTCTCTCTCTCTATCCCAGTCTCTCTCTCTTTCTATCCCAGTCTCTCTCTCTCTATCCCAGTCTCTCTCTCTCTATCCCAGTCTCTCTCTCTCTCTATCCCAGTCTCTCTCTCTCTATCCCAGTCTCTCTCTCTCTCTATCCCAGTCTCTCTCTCTCTCTATCCCAGTCTCTCTCTCTCTCTATCCCAGTCTCTCTCTCTCTCTATCCCAGTCTCTCTCTCTCTCTATCCCAGTCTCTCTCTCTCTATCCCAGTCTCTCTCTCTCTCTCTATCCCAGTCTCTCTCTCTCTCTCAATCCCAGTCTCTCTCTCTCTATCCCAGTCTCTCTCTCTCTATCCCAGTCTCTCTCTCTCTATCCCAGTCTCTCTCTCTCTCTATCCCAGTCTCTCTCTCTCTCTCTATCCCAGTCTCTCTCTATCTCTCTATCCCAGTCTCTCTCTCTATCCCAGTCTCTCTCTCTGTCTCTATCCCAGTCTCTCTCTCTCTCTCTCTCTCTATCCCAGTCTCTCTCTCTCTCTCTATCCCAGTCTCTCTCTCTCTCTATCCCAGTCTCTCTGTCTCTCTATCCCAGTCTCTCTCTCTCTCTATCCCAGTCTCTATCACTTTCTCTCTATCCCTGTCTCTCTCTCTCTATCCCAGTCTCTCTCTCTCTATCCCAGTCTCTCTCTCACTCTATCTCAGTCTCTCTCTCTCTCTATCCCAGTCTCTCTCTCTCTCTATCCCAGTCTCTCTCTCTCTCTATCCCAGTCTCTATCACTTTCTCTCTATCCCAGTCTCTCTCTCTATTCCCAGTCTCTCTCTCTCTATCCCAGTCTCTCTCTCTCTCACTCTATCTCAGTCTCTCTCTCTCTATCCCAGTCTCTCTCTCTCTATCCCAGTCTCTCTCTCTCTATCCCAGTCTCTCTCTCTCTCTATCCCAGTCTCTATCACTTTCTCTCTATCCCAGTCTCTCTCTCTATCCCAGTCTCTCTCTCTCTATCCCAGTCTCTCTCTCTCTCTATCCCAGTCTCTCTCTCTATCCCAGTCTCTCTCTCTCTATCCCAGTCTCTCTCTCTATCCCAGTCTCTCTCTCTCTATCCCAGTCTCTCTCTCTCTATCCCAGTCTCTCTCTCTCTATCCCAGTCTCTCTCTCTCTATCCCAGTCTCTCTCTCTCTCTATCCCAGTCTCTCTCTCTCTATCCCAGTCTCTCTCTCTCTATCCCAGTCTCTCTCTCTCTCTATCCCAGTCTCTCTCTCTCTATCCCAGTCTCTCTCTCTCTATCCCAGTCTCTCTCTCTCTATCCCAGTCTCTCTCTCTCTCTCTCTATCCCAGTCTCTCTCTCTCTATCCCAGTCTCTCTCTCTCTCTATCACAGTCTCTCTCTCTCTCTCTCTATCCCAGTCTCTCTCTCTCTATCCCAGTCTCTCTCTCTCTCTATCACAGTCTCTCTCTCTCTCTATCCCAGTCTCTCTCTCTCTCTATCCCAGTCTCTCTCTCTCTCTATCCCAGTCTCTCTCTCTCTCTCTCTATCCCAGTCTCTCTCTCTCTATCCCAGTCTCTCTCTCTCTATCCCAGTCTCTCTCTCTCTATCCCAGTCTCTCTCTCTCTATCCCAGTCTCTCTCTCTCTATCCCAGTCTCTCTCTCTCTCTATCCCAGTCTCTCTCTCTCTATCCCAGTCTCTCTCTCTCTATCCCAGTCTCTCTCTCTCTCTATCCCAGTCTCTCTCTCTATCCCAGTCTCTCTCTCTCTATCCCAGTCTCTCTCTCTTTCTATCCCAGTCTCTCTCTCTCTATCCCAGTCTCTCTCTCTCTATCCCAGTCTCTCTCTCTCTCTATCCCAGTCTCTCTCTCTCTATCCCAGTCTCTCTCTCTCTCTATCCCAGTCTCTCTCTCTCTCTATCCCAGTCTCTCTCTCTCTCTATCCCAGTCTCTCTCTCTCTCTATCCCAGTCTCTCTCTCTCTTCTATCCCAGTCTCTCTCTCTCTATCCCAGTCTCTCTCTCTCTCTCTATCCCAGTCTCTCTCTATCTCTCAATCCCAGTCTCTCTCTCTCTATCCCAGTCTCCTCTCTCTCTATCCCAGTCTCTCTCTCTCTATCCCAGTCTCTCTCTCTCTCTATCCCAGTCTCTCTCTCTCTCTCTATCCCAGTCTCTCTCTATCTCTCTATCCCAGTCTCTCTCTCTATCCCAGTCCTCTCTCTCTGTCTCTATCCCAGTCTCTCTCTCTCTCTCTCTCTCTATCCCAGTCTCTCTCTCTCTCCTCTATCCCAGTCTCTCTCTCTCTCTATCCCAAGTCTCTCTCTCTCTCTATCCCAGTCTCTCTCTCTCTCTATCCCAGTCTCTATCACTTTCTCTCTATCCCTGTCTCTCTCTCTCTATCCCAGTCTCTCTCTCTCTATCCCAGTCTCTCTCTCACTCTATCTCAGTCTCTCTCTCTCTCTATCCCAGTCTCTCTCTCTCTCTCTATCCCAGTCTCTATCACTTTCTCTCTATCCCAGTCTCTCTCTCTATCCCAGTCTCTCTCTCTCTATCCCAGTCTCTCTCTCTCTCACTCTATCTCAGTCTCTCTCTCTCTATCCCAGTCTCTCTCTCTCTCTATCCCAGTCTCTATCACTTTCTCTCTATCCCAGTCTCTCTCTCTATCCCAGTCTCTCTCTCTCTATCCCAGTCTCTCTCTCTCTATCCCAGTCTCTCTCTCTCTCTATCCCAGTCTCTCTCTCTCTCTATCCCAGTCTCTCTCTCTCTCTATCCCAGTCTCTCTCTCTCTATCCCAGTCTCTCTCTCTCTCTATCCCAGTCTCTCTCTCTCTCTCTATCCCAGTCTCTCTCTCTCTATCCCAGTCTCTCTCTCTCTCTCTATCCCAGTCTCTCTCTATCTCTCAATCCCAGTCTCTCTCTCTCTATCCCAGTCTCTCTCTCTCTATCCCAGTCTCTCTCTCTCTATCCCAGTCTCTCTCTCTCTCTCTATCCCAGTCTCTCTCTCTCTCTCTCTATCCCAGTCTCTCTCTATCTCTCAATCCCAGTCTCTCTCTCTCTCTCTATCCCAGTCTCTCTCTCTCTATCCCAGTCTCTCTCTCTCTCTATCCCAGTCTCTCTCTCTCTCTATCCCAGTCTCTCTCTCTCTCTATCCCAGTCTCTCTCTCTCTCTATCCCAGTCTCTCTCTCTCTCTATCCCAGTCTCTCTCTCTCTCTATCCCAGTCTCTCTCTCTCTCTATCCCAGTCTCTCTCTCTCTATCCCAGTCTCTCACTCTCTATCCCAGTCTCTCTCTCTCTCTATCCCAGTCTCTCTCTCTCTATCCCAGTCTCTCTCTCTCTCTCTATCCCAGTCTCTCTCTATCTCTCAATCCCAGTCTCTCTCTCTCTATCCCAGTCTCTCTCTCGCTCTATCCCAGTCTCTCTCTCTCTATCCCAGTCTCTCTCTCTCTCTATCCCAGTCTCTCTCTCTCTCTATCCCAGTCTCTCTCTCTCTCTATCCCAGTCTCTCTCTCTCTCTATCCCAGTCTCTCTATCCCAGTCTCTCTCTCTCTCTATCCCAGTCTCTCTCTCTCTCTATCCCAGTCTCTCTCTCTCTCTATCCCAGTCTCTCTCTCTCTCTATCCCAGTCTCTCTCTCTCTCTATCCCAGTCTCTCTCTCTCTATCCCAGTCTCTCTCTCTCTATCCCAGTCTCTCTCTCTCTCTATCCCAGTCTCTCTCTCTCTCTATCCCAGTCTCTCTCTCTCTCTATCCCAGTCTCTCTCTCTCTCTCTATCCCAGTCTCTCTCTCTCTCTATCCCAGTCTCTCTCTCTCTCTATCCCAGTCTCTCTCTCTCTCTATCCCAGTCTCTCTCTCTCTATCCCAGTCTCTCTCTCTCTCTCTATCCCAGTCTCTCTCTATCTCTCAATCCCAGTCTCTCTCTCTCTCTATCCCAGTCTCTCTCTCTCTATCCCAGTCTCTCTCTCTCTCTATCCCAGTCTCTCTCTCTCTATCCCAGTCTCTCTCTCTCTCTATCCCAGTCTCTCTCTCTCTCTATCCCAGTCTCTCTCTCTCTCTATCCCAGTCTCTCTCTCTCTCTATCCCAGTCTCTCTCTCTCTCTATCCCAGTCTCTCTCTCTCTCTATCCCAGTCTCTCTCTCTCTCTATCCCAGTCTCTCTCTCTCTATCCCAGTCTCTCTCTCTCTCTCTATCCCAGTCTCTATCTCTCTCTATCCCAGTCTCTCTCTCTCTATCCCAGTCTCTCTCTCTCTCTATCCCAGTCTCTCTCTCTCTCTATCCCAGTCTCTCTCTCTCTTTTTCCCAGTCTCTCTCTCTCTCTATCCCAGTCTCTCTCTCTCTCTATCCCAGTCTCTATCTCTCTCTCTATCCCAGTCTCTCTCTCTCTCTATCCCAGTCTCTCTCTCTCTCTATCCCAGCCTCTCTCTCTCTATCCCAGTCTCTCTCTCTCTCTCTATCCCAGTCTCTCTCTCTCTCTCTATCCCAGTCTCTCTCTCTCTCTCTATCCCAGTCTCTCTCTCTCTCTATCCCAGTCTCTCTCTCTCTCTATCCCAGTCTCTCTCTCTCTCTATCCCAGTCTCTCTCTCTCTCTATCCCAGTCTCTCTCTCTCTATCCCAGTCTCTCTCTCTCTATCCCAGTCTCTCTCTCTCTCTATCCCAGTCTCTCTCTCTCTATCCCAGTCTCTCTCTCTATCCAGTCTCTCTCTCTATCCCATCTCTCTCTCTCTATCCCAGTCTCTCTCTCTATCCCAGTCTCTCTCTCTCTATCCCAGGTCTCTCTCTCTATCCCAGTCTCTCTCTCTATCCCAGTCTCTCTCTCTCTATCCCAGTCTCTCTCTCTATCCCAGTCTCTCTCTCTCTATCCCAGTCTCTCTCTCTCTATCCCAGTCTCTCTCTCTCTCTCAATCCAGTCTCTCTCTCTCTATCCCATTCTCTCTCTCTCTATCCCAGTCTCTCTCTCTCTATCCCAGTCTCTCTCTCTATCCCAGTCTCTCTCTCTCTATCCCAGTCTCTCTCTCTCTCTCTCTCTATCCAGTCTCTCTCTCTCTCCCAGTCTCTCTCTCTCTCCCAGTCTCTCTCTCTATCCCAGTCTCTCTCTCTATCCCAGTCTCTCTCTCTCTATCCCAGTCTCTCTCTCTCTATCCCAGTCTCTCTCTCTCTATCCCAGTCTCTCTCTCTATCCCAGTCTCTCTCTCTCTATCCCAGTCTCTCTCTCTCTCTCTATCCCAGTCTCTCTCTCTCTATCCCAGTCTCTCTCTCTCTATCCCAGTCTCTCTCTCTATCCCAGTCTCTCTCTCTCTATCCCAGTCTCTCTCTCTCTCTCTATCCCAGTCTCTCTCTCTCTCCCAGTCTCTCTCTCTATCCCAGTCTCTCTCTCTCTCCCAGTCTCTCTCTATCCCAGTCTCTCTCTCTCTATCCCAGTCTCTCTCTCTCTCTATCCCAGTCTCTCTCTCTCTATCCCAGTCTCTCTCTCTCTATCCCAGTCTCTCTCTCTCTCTCTATCCCAGTCTCTCTCTCTCTCTCTATCCCAGTCTCTCTCTCTCTCTCTATCTATCCCAGTCTCTCTCTCTCTATCCCAGTCTCTCTCTCTATCCCAGTCTCTCTCTCTCTATCCCAGTCTCTCTCTCTATCCCAGTCTCTCTCTCTCTATCCCAGTCTCTCTCTCTCTCTATCCCAGTCTCTCTCTCTATCCCAGTCTCTCTCTCTCTATCCCAGTCTCTCTCTCTATCCCAGTCTCTCTCTCTCTATCCCAGTCTCTCTCTCTCTCTATCCCAGTCTCTCTCTCTCTATCCCAGTCTCTCTCTCTCTCTATCCCAGTCTCTCTCTCTCTATCCCAGTCTCTATCTCTCTCTCTATCCCAGTCTCTCTCTCTCTCTATCCCAGTCTCTATCTCTCTCTCTATCCCAGTCTCTCTCTCTCTCTATCCCAGTCTCTCTCTCTCTCTATCCCAGCCTCTCTCTCTCTATCCCAGTCTCTCTCTCTCTCTCTCTATCCCAGTCTCTCTCTCTCTCTATCCCAGTCTCTATCTCTCTCTCTATCCCCAGTCTCTCTCTCTCTCTCTATCCCAGTCTCTCTCTCTCTATCCCAGTCTCTCTCTCTCTATCCCAGTCTCTCTCTCTCTATCCCAGTCTCTCTCTCTCTATCCCAGTCTCTCTCTCTCTATCCCAGTCTCTCTCTCTATCCCAGTCTCTCTCTCTATCCCAGTCTCTCTCTCTCTATCCCAGTCTCTCTCTCTATCCCAGTCTCTCTCTCTATCCCAGTCTCTCTCTCTATCCCAGTCTCTCTCTCTATCCCAGTCTCTCTCTCTCTATCCCAGTCTCTCTCTCTATCCCAGTCTCTCTCTCTCTATCCCAGTCTCTCTCTCTCTATCCCAGTCTCTCTCTCTCTCTCTATCCCAGTCTCTCTCTCTCTATCCCAGTCTCTCTCTCTCTATCCAGTCTCTCTCTCTATCCCAGTCTCTCTCTCTCTATCCCAGTCTCTCTCTCTCTCTATCCCAGTCTCTCTCTCTCTATCCCAGTCTCTCTCTCTCTCTATCCCAGTCTCTCTCTCTCTATCCCAGTCTCTCTCTCTCTCTATCCCAGTCTCTCTCTCTCTCTATCCCAGTCTCTCTCTCTCTATCCCAGTCTCTCTCTCTATCCCAGTCTCTCTCTCTATCCCAGTCTCTCTCTCTCTATCCCAGTCTCTCTCTCTATCCCAGTCTCTCTCTCTATCCCAGTCTCTCTCTCTATCCCAGTCTCTCTCTCTATCCCAGTCTCTCTCTCTCTATCCCAGTCTCTCTCTCTCTATCCCAGTCTCTCTCTCTCTATCCCAGTCTCTCTCTCTCTATCCCAGTCTCTCTCTCTCTCTCTATCCCAGTCTCTCTCTCTCTATCCCAGTCTCTCTCTCTCTATCCCAGTCTCTCTCTCTATCCCAGTCTCTCTCTCTCTCTATCCCAGTCTCTCTCTCTCTATCCCAGTCTCTCTCTCTCTCTATCCCAGTCTCTCTCTCTCTCTATCCCATTCTCTCTCTCTATCCCAGTCTCTCTCTCTATCCCAGTCTCTCTCTCTCTCTATCACAGTCTCTCTCTCTCTCTCTCTATCCCAGTCTCTCTCTCTCTATCCCAGTCTCTCTCTCTCTCTATCCCAGTCTCTCTCTCTCTCTATCCCAGTCTCTCTCTCTCTCTATCCCAGTCTCTCTCTCTCTCTATCCCAGTCTCTCTCTCTCTCTATCCCAGTCTCTCTCTCTCTCTATCCCAGTCTCTCTCTCTCTCTATCCCAGTCTCTCTCTCTCTCTCTCTATCCCAGTCTCTCTCTCTCTATCCCAGTCTCTCTCTCTCTATCCCAGTCTCTCTCTCTCTATCCCAGTCTCTCTCTCTCTATCCCAGTCTCTCTCTCTCTCTATCCCAGTCTCTCTCTCTCTATCCCAGTCTCTCTCTCTCTATCCCAGTCTCTCTCTCTCTATCCCAGTCTCTCTCTCTCTATCCCAGTCTCTCTCTCTTCTATCCCAGTCTCTCTCTCTCTATCCCAGTCTCTCTCTCTCTATCCCAGTCTCTCTCTCTCTCTATCCCAGTCTCTCTCTCTCTCTATCCCAGTCTCTCTCTCTCTCTATCCCAGTCTCTCTCTCTCTCTATCCCAGTCTCTCTCTCTCTCTATCCCAGTCTCTCTCTCTCTCTCTATCACAGTCTCTCTCTATCCCAGTCTCTCTCTCTCTATCCCAGTCTCTCTCTCTCTCTATCCCAGTCTCTCTCTCTCTATCCCAGTCTCTCTCTCTCTCTATCCAGTCTCTCTCTCTCTATCCCAGTCTCTCTCTCTCTCTCTCTATCCCAGTCTCTCTCTCTCTCTATCCCAGTCTCTCTCTCCCTATCCCAGTCTCTCTCTCTCTCTATCCCAGTCTCTCTCTCTCTCTATCCCAGTCTCTCTCTCTCTATCCCAGTCTCTCTCTCTTTCTATCCCAGTCTCTCTCTCTCTATCCCAGTCTCTCTCTCTCTATCCCAGTCTCTCTCTCTCTCTATCCCAGTCTCTCTCTCTCTCTATCCCAGTCTCTCTCTCTCTCTATCCCAGTCTCTCTCTCTCTCTATCCCAGTCTCCTCTCTCTCTCTCTCTATCACAGTCTCTCTCTATCCCAGTCTCTCTCTCTCTATCCCAGTCTCTCTCTCTCTCCCTATCCCAGTCTCTCTCTCTCTCTATCCCAGTCTCTCTCTCTCTCTATCCCCAGTCTCTCTCTCTCTCTATCCCAGTCTCTCTCTCTCTCTATCCCAGTCTCTCTCTCTCTATCCCAGTCTCTCTCTCTCTATCCCAGTCTCTCTCTCTCTCTATCCCAGTCTCTCTCTCTCTCTCTATCCAGTCTCTCTCTCTCTCTATCCCAGTCTCTCTCTCTCTCTATCCCAGTCTCTCTCTCTCTCTATCCCAGTCTCTCTCTCTCTCTATCCCAGTCTCTCTCTCTCTCTATCCCCAGTCTCTCTCTCTCTCTATCCCAGTCTCTCTCTCTCTCTATCCCAGTCTCTCTCTCTCTCTATCCCAGTCTCTCTCTCTCTCTATCCCAGTCTCTCTCTCTCTCTATCCCAGTCTCTCTCTCTCTCTCTCTATCCCAGTCTCTCTCTCCCATCCCAGTCTCTCTCTCTCTATCCCAGTCTCTCTCTCTCTCTATCCCAGTCTCTCTCTCTCTCTATCCCAGTCTCTCTCTCTCTCTATCCCAGTCTCTCTCTCTCTATCCCAGTCTCTCTCTCTCTCTATCCCAGTCTCTCTCTCTCTCTATCCCAGTCTCTCTCTCTCTCTATCCCAGTCTCTCTCTCTCTCTATCCCAGTCTCTCTCTCTCTCTATCCCAGTCTCTCTCTCTCTCTCTCTATCCCAGTCTCTCTCTCCCAATCCCAGTCTCTCTCTCTCTCTATCCCAGTCTCTCTCTCTCTCTATCCCAGTCTCTCTCTCTCTCTATCCCAGTCTCTCTCTCTCTCTATCCCAGTCTCTCTCTCTCTATCCCAGTCTCTCTCTCTCTCTCGCTATCCCAGTCTCTCTCTCTCTCTAGCCCAGTCTCTCTCTCTCTATCCCAGTCTCTCTCTCTCTCCTATCCCAGTCTCTCTCTCTCTCTATCCCAGTCTCTCTCTCTCTCTCTATCCCAGTCTCTCTCTCTCTCTATCCCAGTCTCTCTCTCTCTATCCTTTTCTCTCTCTCTATCCCAGTCTCTCTCTCTCTCTATCCCAGTCTCTCTCTCTCTCTATCCCAGTCTCTCTCTCTCTATCCTTTTCTCTCTCTCTATCCCAGTCTCTCTCTCTCTCTATCCCAGTCTCTCTCTCTCTCTATCCCAGTCTCTCTCTCTCTATCCCAGTCTCTCTCTCTCTATCCCAGTCTCTCTCTCTCTCTATCCCAGTCTCTCTCTCTCTATCCTTTTCTCTCTCTCTATCCCAGTCTCTCTTTCTCTCTATCCCCAGTCTCTCTCTTCTCTATCCCAGTCTCTCTCTCTCTCTCTATCCCAGTCTCTCTCTCTCTCTATCCCAGTCTCTCTCTCTCTCTATCCCAGTCTCTCTCTCTCTCTATCCCAGTCTCTCTCTCTCTCTATCCCAGTCTCTCTCTCTCTCTATCCCAGTCTCTCTCTCTCTATCCCAGTCTCTCTCTCTCTCTCTCTATCCCAGTCTCTCTCTCTCTCTGTCCCAGTCTCTCTCTCTCTCTCT
Organism: Scyliorhinus torazame; assembly: GCF_047496885.1. Lineage (NCBI taxonomy): Eukaryota > Metazoa > Chordata > Chondrichthyes > Carcharhiniformes > Scyliorhinidae > Scyliorhinus > Scyliorhinus torazame. The sequence goes on from NC_092720.1 coordinate 1,057,041, forward strand.
ATCCCAGTCTCTCTCTCTCTATCCCAGTCTCTCTCTCTCTCTATCCCAGTCTCTCTCTCTCTATCCCAGTCTCTCTCTCTCTCTCTCTATCCCAGTCTCTCTCTCTCTCTATCCCAGTCTCTCTCTCTCTCTATCCCAGTCTCTCTCTCTCTCTATCCCAGTCTCTCTCTCTCTATCCAGTCTCTCTCTCTCTCTCTCTATCCCAGTCTCTCTCTCTCTCTATCCCAGTCTCTCTCTCTCTCTATCCCAGTCTCTCTCTCTCTATCCCAGTCTCTCTCTCTCTCTATCCCAGTCTCTCTCTCTCTATCCCAGTCTCTCTCTCTCTCTCTCTATCCCAGTCTCTCTCTCTCTCTATCCCAGTCTCTCTCTCTCTCTATCCCAGTCTCTCTCTCTCTCTATCCCAGTCTCTCTCTCTCTCTATCCCAGTCTCTCTCTCTCTCTATCCCAGTCTCTCTCTCTCTCTATCCCAGTCTCTCTCTCTCTCATCCCAGTCTCTCTCTCTCTCTATCCCAGTCTCTCTCTCTCTCTATCCCAGTCTCTCTCTCTCTCCTATCCCAGTCTCTCTCTCTCTCTATCCCAGTCTCTCTCTCTCTATCCCAGTCTCTCTCTCTCTATCCCAGTCCTCTCTCTCTCTCTATCCCAGTCTCTCTCTCTCTCCCTCCCAGTCTCTCTCTCTCTCTCTCTATCCCAGTCTCTCTCTCTATCCCAGTCTCTCTCTCTCTATCCCAGTCTCTCTCTCTCTACCCCAGTCTCTCTCTCTCTATCCCAGTCTCTCTCTCTCTCTATCCCAGTCTCTCTCTGTCTCTATCCCAGTCTCTCTCTCTCTCTATCCCAGTCTCTCTCTCTCTCTATCCCAGTCTCTCTCTCTCTATCCCAGTCTCTCTCTCTCTCTCTCTATCCCAGTCTCTCTCTCTCTATCCCAGTCTCTCTCTCTCTATCCCAGTCTCTCTCTCTCTCTCTATCCCAGTCTCTCTCTCTCTCTCTATCCCAGTCTCTCTCTCTCTCTATCCCAGTCTCTCTCTCTCTCTCTCTATCCCAGTCTCTCTCTCTCTATCCCAGTCTCTCTCTCTCTATCCCAGTCTCTCTCTCTCTCTCTCTATCCAGTCTCTCTCTCTCTATCCCAGTCTCTCTCTCTCTCTCTCTATCCCAGTCTCTCTCTCTCTATCCCAGTCTCTCTCTCTCTATCCCAGTCTCTCTCTCTCTATCCCAGTCTCTCTCTCTCTATCCCAGTCTCTCTCTCTCTCTCTATCCCAGTCTCTCTCTCTCTATCCCAGTCTCTCTCTCTCTCTATCCCAGTCTCTCTCTCTCTCTCTATCCCAGTCTCTCCTCTCTCTCTATCCCAGTCTCTCTCTCTCTCTCTATCCCAGTCTCTCTCTCTCTCTCTCTATCCCAGTCTCTCTCTCTCTCTATCCCAGTCTCTCTCTCTCTCTATCCCAGTCTCTCTCTCTCTCTATCCCAGTCTCTCTCTCTCCCTATCCCAGTCTCTCTCTCTCTCTATCCCAGTCTCTCTCTCTCTATCCCAGTCTCTCACACTCTCTCTATCCCAGTCTCTCTCTCTCTCTATCCGTCTCTCTCTCTCTCTATCCCAGTCTCTCTCTCTCTCTATCCCAGTCTCTCTCTCTCTCTCTATCCCAGTCTCTCTCTCTCTCTATCCCAGTCTCTCTCTCTCTCTCTATCCAGTCTCTCTATCCCAGTCTCTCTCTCTCTCTATCCCAGTCTCTCTCTCTCTCTCTATCCCAGTCTCTCTCTCTCTCTATCCCAGTCTCTCACACTCTCTCTATCCCAGTCTCTCCTCTCTCTCTATCCCAGTCTCTCTCTCTCTCTATCCGTCTCTCTCTCTCTCTCTCTCTATCCCAGTCTCTCTATCCCAGTCTCTCTCTCTCTCTATCCGTCTCTCTCTCTCTCTCTCTATCCCAGTCTCTCTCTCTCTCTATCCCAGTCTCTCTCTCTCTCTATCCCAGTCTCTCTCTCTCTCTATCCCAGTCTCTCTCTCTCTCTATCCCAGTCTCTCTCTCTCTATCCGTCTCTCTCTCTCTCTATCTCCAGTCTCTCTCTCTCTCTATCCCAGTCTCTCTCTCTCTATCCGTCTCTCTCTCTCTCTCTCTCTATCCCAGTCTCTCTCTCTCTCTATCCCAGTCTATCTCTCTCTATCCCAGTCTCTCTCTCTCTCTCTATCCCAGTCTCTCTCTCTCTCTATCCCAGTCTCTCTCTCTCTCTCTATCCCAGTCTCTCTCTCTCTCTATTCCCAGTCTCTCTCTCTCTCTATCCCAGTCTCTCTATCCCAGTCTCTCTCTCTCTCTATCCGTCTCTCTCTCTCTCTCTCTCTATCCCAGTCTCTCTCTCTCTCTATCCCAGTCTCTCTCTCTCTCTATCCCAGTCTCTCTCTCTCTATCCGTCTCTCTCTCTCTCTCTCTCTATCCCAGTCTCTCTCTCTCTCTATCCCAGTCTATCTCTCTCTATCCCAGTCTCTCTCTCTCTCTCTATCCCAGTCTCTCTCTCTCTCTATCCCAGTCTCTCTCTCTCTCTCTATCCCAGTCTCTCTCTCTCTCTATCCAGTCTCTCTCTCTCTCTCTATCCGTCTCTCTCTCTCCCTATCCCAGTCTCTCTCTCCCTATCCCAGTCTCTCTCTCTCTCTATCCCAGTCTCTCTCTCTCTCTATCCCAGTCTCTCTCTCTCTCTATCCCAGTCTCTCTCTCTCTCTATCCCAGTCTCTCTCTCTCTATCCGTCTCTCTCTCTCTCTCTCTCTATCCCAGTCTCTCTCTCTCTCTATCCCAGTCTCTCTCTCTCTCTATCCCAGTCTCTCTCTCTCTCTATCCCAGTCTCTCTCTCTCTCTATCCCAGTCTCTCTCTCTCTCTATCCCAGTCTCTCTCTCTCTCTCTATCCGTCTCTCTCTCTCCCTATCCCAGTCTCTCTCTCTCTATCCCAGTCTCTCTCTCTCTCTATCCCAGTCTCTCTCTCTCTCTATCCCAGTCTCTCTATCCAGTCTCTCTCTCTCTCTATCCGTCTCTCTCTCTCTCTCTCTCTTATCCAGTCTCTCTCTCTCTCTCTATCCCAGTCTCTCTCTCTCTCTATCCAGTCTCTCTCTCTCTATCCGTCTCTCTCTCTCTCTCTCTCTATCCCAGTCTCTCTCTCTCTCTATCCCAGTCTATCTCTCTCTATCCCAGTCTCTCTCTCTCTCTATCCCAGTCTCTCTCTCTCTCTATCCCAGTCTCTCTCTCTCTCTCTATCCCAGTCTCTCTCTCTCTCTATCCCAGTCTCTCTCTCTCTCTCTATCCGTCTCTCTCTCTCCCTATCCCAGTCTCTCTCTCCCTATCCCAGTCTCTCTCTCTCTCTCTATCCCAGTCTCTCCTCTCTCTCTATCCCAGTCTCTCTCTCTCTCTATCCCAGTCTCTCTCTCTCTCTATCCCAGTCTCTCTCTCTCTCTATCCCAGTCTCTCTCTCTCTATCCGTCTCTCTCTCTCTCTCTCTCTATCCCAGTCTCTCTCTCTCTCTATCCAGTCTCTCTCTCTCTCTATCCCAGTCTCTCTCTCTCTCTATCCCAGTCTCTCTCTCCCTATCCCAGTCTCTCTCTCTCTCTATCCCAGTCTCTCTCTCTCTCTATCCCAGTCTCTCTCTCTCTCTATCCCAGTCTCCTCTCTCTCTCTATCCCAGTCTCTCTCTCTCTCTATCCCAGTCTCTCTCTCTCTCTCTATCCGTCTCTCTCTCTCCCTATCCCAGTCTCTCTCTCCCTATCCCAGTCTCTCTCTCTCTCTATCCCAGTCTCTCTCTCTCTCTCTATCCGTCTCTCTCTCTCTCTCTCTCTATCCCAGTCTCTCTCTCTCTCTATTCCCAGTCTCTCTCTCTCTCTATCCCAGTCTCTCTCTCTCTCTATCCCAGTCTCTCTCTCCCTATCCCAGTCTCTCTCTCTCTCTATCCCAGTCTCTCTCTCTCTCTATCCCAGTCTCTCTCTCTCTCTATCCCAGTCTCTCCTCTCTCTCTATCCCAGTCTCTCTCTCTCTCTATCCCAGTCTCTCTCTCTCTCTCTATCCGTCTCTCTCTCTCCCTATCCCAGTCTCTCTCTCCCTATCCCAGTCTCTCTCTCTCTCTATCCCAGTCTCTCTCTCTCTCTATCCCAGTCTCTCTCTCTCTCTCTATCCGTCTCTCTCTCTCCCTATCCCAGTCTCTCTCTCCCTATCCCAGTCTCTCTCTCTCTCTATCCCAGTCTCTCTCTCTCTCTATCCCAGTCTATCTCTCTCTCTCTATCCCAGTCTCTCTCTCTCTCTATCCCAGTCTCTCTCTCTCTCTCTATCCCAGTCTCTCTCTCTCTCTCTATCCCAGTCTCTCTCTCTCTCTATCCCAGTCTCTCTCTCTCTCTCTATCCGTCTCTCTCTCTCCCTATCCCAGTCTCTCTCTCCCTATCCCAGTCTCTCTCTCTCTCTATCCCAGTCTCTCTCTCTCTCTATCCCAGTCTATCTCTCTCTCTCTATCCCAGTCTCTCTCTCTCTATCCCAGTCTCTCTCTCTCTATCCCAGTCTCTCTCTCTATCCCAGTCTCTCTCTCTCTCTATCCCAGTCTCTCTCTCTCTCTATCCCAGTCTCTCTCTCTCTCTATCCCAGTCTCTCTCTCTCTATCCCAGTCTCTGTCTCTCTCTATCCCAGTCTCTCTCTCTCTCTATCCCAGTCTATCTCTCTCTCTCTATCCCAGTCTCTCTCTCTCTATCCCAGTCTCTCTCTCTCTATCCCAGTCTCTCTCTCTATCCCAGTCTCTCTCTCTCTATCCCAGTCTCTCTCTCTCTCTATCCCCAGTCTCTCTCTCTCTCTATCCCAGTCTCTCTCTCTCTCTATCCCAGTCTCTCTCTCTCTATCCAGTCTCTCTCTCTCTCTATCCCAGTCTCTCTCTCTCTCTATCCCAGTCTCTCTCTCTCTCTCTATCCCAGTCTCTCTCTCTCTCTATCCCAGTCTCTCTCTCTCTATCCCAGTCTCTCTCTCTCTCTATCCCAGTCTCTCTCTCTCTCTATCCCAGTCTCTCTCTCTCTCTCTATCCGTCTCTCTCTCTCCCTATCCCAGTCTCTCTCTCCCTATCCCAGTCTCTCTCTCTCTCTATCCCAGTCTCTCTCTCTCTCTATCCCAGTCTATCTCTCTCTCTCTATCCCAGTCTCTCTCTCTCTCTATCCCAGTCTCTCTCTCTCTCTCTATCCCAGTCTCTCTCTCTCTCTCTATCCCAGTCTCTCTCTCTCTCTATCCCAGTCTCTCTCTCTCTCTCTATCCGTCTCTCTCTCTCCCTATCCCAGTCTCTCTCTCCCTATCCCAGTCTCTCTCTCTCTCTATCCCAGTCTCTCTCTCTCTCTCTCTATCCCAGTCTATCTCTCTCTCTCTATCCCAGTCTCTCTCTCTCTATCCCAGTCTCTCTCTCTCTATCCCAGTCTCTCTCTCTATCCCAGTCTCTCTCTCTCTCTATCCCAGTCTCTCTCTCTCTCTATCCCAGTCTCTCTCTCTCTCTATCCCAGTCTCTCTCTCTCTCTATCCCAGTCTCTCTCTCTCTCTATCCCAGTCTATCTCTCTCTCTCTATCCCAGTCTCTCTCTCTCTCTATCCCAGTCTCTCTCTCTCTATCCCAGTCTCTCTCTCTCTATCCCAGTCTCTCTCTCTCTCTATCCCAGTCTCTCTCTCTCTATCCCAGTCTCTCTCTCTCTCTATCCCAGTCTCTCTCTCTCTCTCTATCCCAGTCTCTCTCTCTCTCTATCCCAGTCGCTCTCTCTCTATCCCAGTCTCTCTATCTCTCTATCCCAGTCTCTCTCTCTCTATCCCAGTCGCTCTCTCTCTATCCCAGTCTCTCTCTCTCTATCCCAGTCTCTCTTCTCTCTATCCCAGTCTCTCTCTCTCTCTATCCCAGTCTCTCTCTCTCTCTCTATCCCAGTCTCTCTCTCTCTATCCCAGTCTCTCTCTCTCTCTATCCCAGTCTCTCTCTCTCTCTATCCCAGTCTCTCTCTCTCTCTATCCCAGTCTCTCTCTCTCTCTATCCCAGTCTCTCTCTCTCTCTATCCCAGTCTATCTCTCTCTCTCTATCCCAGTCTCTCTCTCTCTATCCCAGTCTCTCTCTCTCTATCCCAGTCTCTCTCTCTCTATCCCAGTCTCTCTCTCTCTCTATCCCAGTCTCTCTCTCTCTATCCCAGTCTCTCTCTCTCTCTATCCCAGTCTCTCTCTCTCTCTCTATCCCAGTCTCTCTCTCTCTCTATCCCAGTCGCTCTCTCTCTATCCCAGTCGCTCTCTCTCTATCCCAGTCTCTCTCTCTCTCTATCCCAGTCTCTCTCTCTCTATCCCAGTCTCTCTCTCTCTATCCCAGTCTCTCTCTCTCTATCCCAGTCTCTCTCTCTCTCTATCCCAGTCTCTCTCTCTCTATCCCAGTCTCTCTCTCTCTCTATCCCAGTCTCTCTCTCTCTCTCTATCCCAGTCTCTCTCTCTCTCTATCCCAGTTTCTCTCTCTCTCTATCCCAGTCTCTCTCTCTCTCTATCCCAGTCTCTCTCTCTCCTATCCCAGTCTCTCTCTCTCTCTCTCTATCCCAGTCTCTCTCTCTCTATCCCAGTCTCTCTCTCTCTATCCCAATCTCACTCTCTCTATCCCAATCTCTCTCTCTCTATCCCAGTCTCTCTCTCTCTCTATCCCAGTCTCTCTCTCTATCCCAGTCTCTCTCTATCCCAGTCTCTCTCTCTCTCTATCCCAGTCTCTCTCTCTCTATCCCAGTCTCTCTATCTCTCTATCCCAGTCTCTCTCTCTCTATCCCAGTCTCTCTATCTCTCTATCCCAGTCTCTCTCTCTCTCTATCCCAGTCTCTCTCTCTCTCTCTATCCCAGTCTCTCTCTCTCTATCCCAGTGTCTCTCTCTCTCTCTATCCCAGTCTCTCTCTCTCTATCCCAGTCTCTCTCTCGCTATCCCAGTCTCTCTCTCTCTATCCCAGTCTCTCTCTCTCTCTATCCCAGTCTCTCTCTATCTCTCTATCCCAGTCTCTCTCTCTCTCTATCCCAGTCTCTCTCTATCTCTCTATCCCAGTCTCTCTCTCTCTCTATCCCAGTCTCTATCTCTCTATCCCAGTCTCTCTCTCTCTATCCCAGTCTCTCTATCTCTCTATCCCAGTCTCTCTCTCTCTCTATCCCAGTCTCTCTCTCTCTCTCTATCCCAGTCTCTCTCTCTCTCTATCCCAGTCTCTCTCTCTCTCTATCCCAGTCTCTCTCTCTCTATCCCAGTCTCTCTCTCGCTATCCCAGTCTCTCTCTCTCTATCCCAGTCTCTCTCTCTCTCTATCCCAGTCTCTCTCTATCTCTCTATCCCAGTCTCTCTCTCTCTCTATCCCAGTCTCTCTCTATCTCTCTATCCCAGTCTCTCTCTCTCTCTATCCCAGTCTCTCTCTCTCTATCCCAGTCTCTCTCTCTCTATCCCAGTCTCTCTCTCTCTCTATCCCAGTCTCTCTCTCTCTCTCTATCCCAGTCTCTCTCTCTCTCTATCCCAGTCTCTCTCTCTCTCTATCCCAGTCTCTCTCTCTCTCTCTATCCCAGTCTCTCTCTCTCTCTATCCCAGTCTCTCTCTCTCTCTATCCCAGTCTCTCTCTCTCTATCCCAGTCTCTCTCTCTCTATCCCAGTCTCTCTCTCTCTCTATCCCAGTCTCTCTCTCTCTCTCTATCCCAGTCTCTCTCTCTCTCTCTATCCCAGTCTCTCTCTCTCTATCCCAGTCTCTCTCTCTCTCTATCCCAGTCTCTCTCTCTCTCTCTATCCCAGTCTCTCTCTCTCTCTATCCCAGTCTCTCTCTCTCTCTATCCCAGTCTCTCTCTCTCTATCCCAGTCTCTCTCTCTCTATCCCAGTCTCTCTCTCTCTATCCCAGTCTCTCTCTCTCTATCCCAGTCTCTCTCTCTCTCTATCCCAGTCTCTCTCTCTCTATCCCAGTCTCTCTCTCTCTTCTATCCCAGTCTCTCTCTCTCTATCCCAGTCTCTCTCTGTCTCTATCCCAGTCTCTCTCTCTCTCTATCCCAGTCTCTCTATCTCTCTATCCCAGTCTCTCTCTCTCTCTATCCCAGTCTCTCTCTATCTCTCTATCCCAGTCTCTCTCTCTCTCTATCCCAGTCTCTCTCTCTCTCTCTATCCCAGTCTCTCTCTCTCTATCCCAGTCTCTCTCTCTCTCTATCCCAGTCTCTCTCTCCCTCTATCCCAGTCTCTATCTCTCTATCCCAGTCTCTCTCTCTCTCTCTATCCCAGTCTCTCTCTCTCTCTCTATCCCAGTCTCTCTCTCTCTCTATCCCAGTCTCTCTCTCTCTATCCCAGTCTCTCTCTCTCTATCCCAGTCTCTCTCTCTCTATCCCAGTCTCTCTCTCTCTATCCCAGTCTCTCTCTCTCTCTATCCCAGTCTCTCTCTCTCTCTATCCCAGTCTCTCTCTCTCTATCCCAGTCTCTCTCTCTCTCTCTATCCCAGTCTCTCTCTCTCTCTCTATCCCAGTCTCTCTCTCTCTCTATCCCAGTCTCTCTCTCTCTCTATCCCAGTCTCTCTCTCTCTATCCCAGTCTCTCTCTCTATCCCAGTCTCTCTCTCTCTATCCCAGTCTCTCTCTCTCTCTATCCCAGTCTCTCTCTCTCTCTATCCCAGTCTCTCTCTATCTCTCTATCCCAGTCTCTCTCTCTCTCTCTATCCCAGTCTCTCTCTCTCTCTCTATCCCAGTCTCTCTCTCTCTCTATCCCAGTCTCTCTCTCCCTCTATCCCAGTCTCTCTCTCTCTCTCCCAGTCTCTCTCACTTTCTCTCTATCCGGTTACCGGTTGTTTTCCGTTTTTTTCCGCGCCGCCATCGCGATGACGTCACTTCCGCCCAGTCACACTTCCGGGTCATGACCCCGAGGGGCGGGCCCTTCCAACCAGCTTGACTCGTGTCACCCGCGGATGAGCGCTCTCGCGCCGACTGGTTAACCTGGTTAGTGTGGTTAACCTGGTTAGTGTGGTTAACCTGGTTAATCCTGTGGTCACTCACTGGTCAATCCCGGCCCCGGGGTCACTGTCCGGGGTCACTGTCCGGGTGGAGCCGGGCGCCCGGGTTCGATCCCGGCCCCGGGGTCACTGTCCGGGGTCACTGTCCGGGTGGGGCCGGGCGCCCGGGTTCGATCCCGGCCCCGGGTCACTGTCCGGGTGGGGTTTGCACATTCTCCCCGTGTCTGCGAGGGTCTCCCCCACAACACAGAGATATTCAGGGCAGGTGGGTTGGCTAAACTGTCCCTGGTTACGGGCGAGGCGTTTTCACAACCCAAAATGTATCATGGAGCTCAACCAACCTCCCCCTCTAATGTATTTGTTGCTTTTCCGAGCACACGGCTTGTTCCCTAGGTGTGGGATTACAATTATGGACATGTGGGTTTTTAAACACAAAACACTGTTTATTCCATGAACTCAACTTTACATCTTAAATAAATATTGATGTTAGGGGCAACACCCCTTCAAAGATAACTCCGAAAATATTGCAACAGTAAATAATTCCTCAATGTTCCTTCAAACTTCCAAGAGACTTAACACCTTTAAACAAAATCACTCTTATGAGCTTAAATCACCCAAATGATCCAGAGATAGTCTTTCATGGCAGAGATCACAGCAAATCCAGCTCACTGCAAAACAGACACTCCCCAAGCTCTTTTCCTCCAAACTGCAACTAAAAACTGCAAAATGGCTAATGAAATGAAATGAAAATCGCTTATTGTCACGAGTAGACTTCAATGAAGTTACTGTGAAAAGCCCCTAGTCACCACATTCCGGCGCCTGTTCGGGGAGGCTGGTACGGGAATCTAAAGCCCAGCTGCACCCACACTCTGACATCACTGCATTTTCTTAAAGGTACATTGCGTAAACATCCATTTCTTAAAGGCACTCTCACATGACACCTCCCCCCAAGAAAAAAAAATAAACCATCAACTGCAAGATGGTTTCATTTTTGCACCATAAAACACACGCAAACAGGTATAATAATATGGTCCATTTTTCTTTGCTCTTCTTCCTCCAACCGAAATCCTTCTCGATTGACAGTCTCTTTGAACAAAGTCTGCACGATCCATCCATTCCTCTACTCCTCAGCATTTCTCTTCAGAATCAGATAATTCCACTGAAATTTTTTACGTTTCTTCAGCAATTCCATCAGTGGAGTAATCACGCCACAAATGTTCGATCAAATTCATTAATGCTAGGAGATCACATTATTTTCCTTCGTCTTGAGGGTATCGGATACTCCGCAAGGAAGATGATTCAGGCCCACTTTTCATCCGCCTGCATATGTACAGGTCTCCATTTTCTCATCAAGACATCATTTTTACCATAATAACACTCTGGTATACTCTCAGATTCCTCTTCCGTATATGCTTTCTCATATATCTGTTTTATTGCTACATCTTTCTGCTGTAACTCCGCCAATTTTCCTGAACTATAAATATCTGCCTCATCCTCCACCTGTTCTTGTTCTTTTTTAACTATCTGATCAAAAATCGTTTCCGATAATTGCACTTCAACTTCATCTTCTCTCTTTGATTTCTCCTCTTATCTTAACCTGTGACTTTGTTACGACACAATCCGGAAAAATCTCAGGATATTCGTCCTTCAACCCTTCAGTTGTCTGATTTTCCACTGGCTTATCAACCACAGTAGGCATCACTCCTATAGCGATCCAGCTATATCATTACCCAAGATAAACTGTATTCCTGGACAAGATAGTTTATCTATTACTCCTACTACCAATTCACCACTCTTCACTCGACTTTCCAACTTTACCTTGTTGCTAACTTTTGGTTGGCTCTTAAATTGAAATTTGCTCTGTTTGTTTAACCTTTGCTCTCGAGTCGCCAGGTATCTTTATGATACCGCCACGAGGTTCAAGTTCAAGTAATGATCAATAACTCAAAACACCAATTAGTAAGATTCAAATCAAAACACATTTATTATACACAGTCAATCGCTACTCATGCATAAATTCTACTCAATAAACTATCTCCATAACTAACAGGCCTATACTTAGCTTTGGACTTGCCCACCAGTTCAGCGGAACAAATGGGCTCTCATTCAGGTCCTGAGTCTACGGGATTCAAAAGCTGGTATGGACTGGTAGCTAGGAGCGCCTATCTCGGAGCGAGCATTGACTTGAGACTTATTTGCTTGGAGGCAGCTTGGGCAGTTCACTCTCAAGGGTTGATTCGCTGCTGAGTGACCCTGCCAAGAAGGACGATTTGAACTTGGGGGCTTTACTTTATAGTCCCCAGGGGCTTCCCGCCCTTCGGGGCGGACCCCGTACCTGGTTCCAAGTGATTGGACTACTTTCCAATCACTTGGATCGATTTCTCCAATGCTGGAGCGGTTCCCTGATCGCTAGGCGGTCCTAAGTGTCCGTTGGCCTTCCTTTGTCTTGGCTCCTGCTGGCGCCGAGGAGTCTGGATTGGCTTTGTTTACCTTAACTGTTGCCATTGTGCCTGGGGATCGCACATTACTATGCAGGTGGCTGCTGGTTTCGGTGCTGTCTGGTTGTTTTGCAGGTTCCAATATGCATGATTTCTGTATTTGCTAGTCTTTGCCTGTGTTGGCTGAATTTCCCTTCAGCCTTTGCGGTTCTCCATTTTAAGTCGGGAAGTGACCAACTCAGGTGGCTACAAACCCTCCTTGTGATCCTAACGCGAAGCGTGAAGGATCACATAACTGCGTTGTCTTCATTCCCTGACCCGGTGAGCACTCTTCTATGGTCTCTACACTGACCATAATTATGCAAGAAAAATTTTAACTAACATTCTAACTGGCGCTCTGTCAAAACAGGGACATGCATTACAAAATAAAAAAACGGTACCTCTAACTGTCCTCAATACTCTACACTCACTCAAACATTCAATCATACTAACTTACTAAACAATACAAAATAATAGCAGCATTTACATTTTTCTTGGCTTGGCAGTCAAACACAGGGTTGTACAATCTTTCCATTTCTTTATTTACAGAAGAACGCAAACGAATGTACTTTATTATAGATCGACGGGTTTGGGGGCCTGGTGAAAACCGAAAATAGTGGATCTCATTCTGTATACCGGGGTGCGAGCGCGGTCGGCTCTCCTTCTCCATTTCCTCATGCGGATAGTCTGCACGATGCTGCAGAGTATCGCCAACACTAGTAGGGATTCTATTAAGTAGGACAGGGAGTACCAGGTTATAAACCTGTCACACCAAGATGGTGTGGTGTCGCTTGTGACTGGGCTCTGGGTGCTATGGGGAAGTGAATCATTAACGGCTGGGGGGGGGGGGGGGTTGGGGTCAGGGGGTTCGCGTTCGCGCGCAACCAAATGTTCATTAGAGGAGGATGTCCTCATGGTTCTTCTTTCTCTTCTCTTCTGTTCATTTTGTCTCTTTTCCTGGAGCTTCTGGGGTTCTGTGGGATCAAGCATAGTGCCTGTTACTATCTTGGTTTAATATCTGGTCTGTTAGTATGTCTGTCCTTCAGTGCCAATTCTCCCTTTACAATTTGTCACCATGTGTGACTCCCTCATTTTAAAAAAAAAAACCCGAATATTCAGGACAAGACACACTTTAAAAATACTGAACCAGTGCGAGCCGTCTCGCAGGCTGTGCGATTTACCATCCAAATGTTTGAGGATGTAAATAGCAGAGGGATGGCAACCTAAGGGTCGCCTGAAACAAACAAAACCTTTTGAACCAAAAGTGCCGAAATGAGGTGCGTATGGGCCGCGACGGGTAGGATTTGGATGGAATCCCCGGGTCGGACGGCGACCAATGCCGTGTGTGCCCTACCCGAGCGTAGCTGACCAGAGGGGGGGTTCCCAGGCAGGGCGGGTCCCAATGCCGTTTCTCCACTGCCTGAGCAACCGACACGAACGGGCAAAAATGTAGTCATCGTGGGGGGGGGGGGGCAGGGGGGGGGGGGGGGCAGGGGGGGGGGGGGGGGGGGGCTGCCGCATTGGTTTTACCTTTAAACCTGAAGGGCAGTTAGGAACGGTTTGTTTTTCTCTCAACAGACGAGTTCCTCTGAACTGGCGTCTGGGACATTAACAAGTCTCTGCGGACAAACTAGTTCCTCTGAACTAGCGTCCAGGACAAACTAGTTTCTCTGACTGCCAGTGGGCGTCAGAAAGGTGGTGGCGTGGGGCCGTGAATTTTTTTTCGATCTTACAAACAACATTAAACATGCTGCAGGTTCCATCAGAAAGGACACCGTTTCTCCCAAGCGGTTCCTTTTTAAAACATCATCTGGACACCTCAGTTATCGGTTGCGAACAGGATCGCAAAGGGGTTCTCGCTTTGGGAGTCAGACTCAAAGTCGTCATCTTCTCCCGGATGCCGTACTCTGGAATGTATCAGGGCTGATAGGGCTGCATGGTGCAATTTTGGGTCCATCTCGTTGTTCCGGACGAGCCTGTATGAGTTGTCGCGGTGCCAACAGGTGGTGTCTAGTTCTGTGGAGACGGAGTCGGGGTCTTTATCGTAGGGCGGTGGTCTTTGGTGGGGTTTATTGAGGAATGTGATGAGGAAGGGATCACTCGAATCGTGGTCAGATTCGCTGGGTGTGGGGCCTGTTGCCTGGGGATAGTAGGGAGACGTGCTGTGGCTATTGTCTGTGTCACAGTCGCTGTCGCTGCTGCTGCTGTCTGTGGGCATTCCGGGGCGGAGTCTAGAGTTCGGGGGTGGAGTCGAGGTTGAGTCCGTGGCTGGGCTGGACGTGTTGGAGGAGGGTAGGGTTACGTTGGCTGTGGGCGGGGTGTGGTCTGCTGCGTCGAGCATGACGTGATGTGCGTGGTTGGACTGTGGTCCATATGCCTTAAGCTGGTTAATATGGAACCTCGCAGTCTTTCCGTTGGGGTACTTAAAGAACAAAGAAATGTACAGCACAGGAACAGGCCCTTCGGCCCTCCAAGCCCGTGCCGACCATGCTGCCCGACTAAACTACAATCTTCTACACTTCCTGGGTCCGTATCCCTCTATTCCCATCCTATTCATGTATTTGTCAAGATGCCCCTTAAATGTCCCTATCGTCCCTGCTTCCACCACCTCCTCCGGTAGCGAGTTCCAGGCACCCACTACCCTCTGCGTAAAAAAACATGCCTCGTACATCTACTCTAAACCTTGCCCCTCTCACCTTAAACCTATGCCCCCTAGTAATTGACCCCTCTACCCTGGGGAAAAGCCTCTGACTATCCACTCTGTCTATGCCCCTCATAATTTTGTATACCTCTATCAGGTCTCCCCTCAACCTCCTTCGTTCCAGTGAGAACAAACCGAGTTTATTCAATCGCTCCTCATAGCTAATGCCCTCCATACCAGGCAACATTCTGGTAAATCTCTTCTGCACCCTCTCTAAAGCCTCCACATCCTTCTGGTAGTGTGGCGACCAGAATTGAACACTATACTCCAAGTGTGGCCTAACTAAGGTTCTATACAGCTGCAACATGACTTGCCAATTTCTATACTCAATGCCCCGACCAATGAAGGCAAGCATGCCGTATGCCTTCTTGACTACCTTCTCCACCTGTGTTGCCCCTTTCAGTGACCTGTGGACCTGTACTCCTAGATCTCTTTGACTTGCAATACTCTTGAGGGTTCTACCATTCACCGTATATTCCCTACCTGCATTAGACCTTCCAAAATGCATTACCTCACATTTGTCCGGATTAAACTCCATCTGCCATCTCTCCGCCCAAGTCTCCAAACAATCTAAATCCTGCTGTATCCTCCGACAGTCCTCATCGCTATCCGCAATTCCACCAACCTTTGTGTCGTCTGCAAACTTACTAATCAGACCAGTTACATTTTCCTCCAAATCATTTATATATACTACAAAGAGCAAAGGTCCCAGCACTGATCCCTGTGGAACACCACTGGTCACAGCCCTCCAATTAGAAAAGCATCCTTCCATTGCTACTCTCTGCATTCTATGGCCTAGCCAGTTCTGTATCCACCATGCCAGCTCACCCCTGATCCCGTGTGACTTCACCTTTTGTACTAGTCTACCATGAGGGACCTTGTCAAAGGCCTTACTGAAGTCCATATAGACAACATCCACTGCCCTACCTGCATCAATCATCTTAGTGACCTCCTCGAAAAACTCTATCAAGTTAGTGAGACACGACCTCCCCTTCACAAAACCGTGCTGCCTCTCACTAATACGTCCATTTGCTTCCAAATGGGAGTAGATCCTGTCTCGAAGAATTCTCTCCAGTAATTTCCCTACCACTGAAGTAAGGCTCACTGGCCTGTAGTTCCCGGGATTATCCTTGCTACCCTTCTTAAACAGAGGAACAACATTGGCTATTCTCCAGTCCTCCGGGACATCCCCCGAAGACAGCGAGGATCCAAAGATTTCCGTCAAGGCCTCAGCAATTTCCTCTCCAGCCTCCTTCAGTATTCTGGGGTAGATCCCATCAGGCCCTGGGGACTTATCTACCTTAATATTTTTTAAGACACCCAACACCTCGTCTTTTTGGATCTCAATGTGACCCAGGCTATCTACACACCCTTCTCCAGACTCAACATCTACCAATTCCTTCTCTTTGGTGAATACTGATGCAAAGTATTCATTTAGTACCTCGCCCATTTACTCTGGCTCCACACATAGATTCCCTTGCCTATCCTTCAGTGGGCCAACCCTTTCCCTGGCTACCCTTTTGCTTTTTATGTACGTGTAAAAAGCCTTGGGATTTTCCTTAACCCTATTTGCCAATGACTTTTCGTGACCCCTTCAAGCCCTCCTGACTCCTTGCTTAAGTTCCTTCCTACTTTCCTTATATTCCACGCAGGCTTCGTCTGTTCCCAGCCTTTTAGCCCTGATAAATGCCTCCTTTTTCTTTTTGATGAGGCCTACAATATCTCTCGTCATCCAAGGTTCCCGAAAATTGCCGTATTTATCCTTCTTCCTCACAGGAACATGCCGGTCCTGAATCCCTTTCAACTGCCACTTGAAAGCCTCCCACATGTCAGATGTTGATTTGCCCTCAAACATCCGCCCCCAATCTATGTTCTTCAGTTCCCGCCTCATATTGTTATAATTAGCCTTCCCCCAATTTAGCACATTCATCCTAGGACCACTCTTATCCTTGTCCACCAGTACTTTAAAACTTACTGAATTGTGGTCACTGTTACCGAAATGCTCCCCTACTGAAACATCTACCACCTGGCCAGGCTCATTCCCCAATACCAGGTCCAGTGCCGCCCCTTCCCTAGTTGGACTGTCTACATATTGTTTTAAGAAGCCCTCCTGGATGCTCCTTACAAACTCCGCCCCGTCTAAGCCCCTGGCACTAAGTGAGTCCCAGTCAATATTGGGGAAGTTGAAGTCTCCCATCACCACAACCCTGTTGTTTTTACTCTTTTCCAAAACCTGTCTACCTATCTGCTCCTCTATCTCCCGCTGGCTGTTGGGAGGCCTGTAGTAAACCCCCAACATTGTGACTGCACCCTTCTTATTCCTGATCTCTAGCCATATAGCCTCACTGCCCTCTGAGGTGTCCTCTCGCAGTACAGCTGTGATATTCTCCCGAACCAGTAGCGCAACTCCGCCTCCCCTTTTACATCCCCCTCTATCCCGCCTGAAACATCTAAATCCTGGAACGTTTAGCTGCCAATCCTGCCCTTCCCTCAACCAGGTCTCTGTAATGGCAACAATATCATAGTTCCAAGTACTAATCCAAGCTCTAAGTTCATCTGCCTTACCCGTAATACTTCTTGGATTAAAACATACGCACTTCAGGCCACCAGACCCGCTGTGTTCAGCAACTTCTCCCTGTCTGCTCTGCCTCAGAGCCACACTGTCCCTATTCCCTAGTTCTCCCTCAATGCTCTCACCTTCTGACCTATTGCTCCCGTGCCCACCCCCCGCCATACTAGTTTAAACCCTCCCGTGTGACACTAGCAAACTTCGCGGCCAGGATATTTATGCCTCTCCGGTTTAGATGCAACCCGTCCTTCTTATACAGGTCACACCTGCCCCGGAAGAGCTCCCAGTGGTCCAGATAATGGAAACCCTCCCTCCTACACCAGCTGTTTCGCCACGTGTTTAGCTGCTCTATCTTCCTATTTCTAGCCTCACTGGCACGTGGCACAGGGAGTAATCCCGAGATTACAACCCTCGAGGTCCTGTCTTTTAACTTTCTGCCTAGCTCCCTGAACTCCTGCTGCAGGACCTCATGCCCCTTCCTGCCTATGTCGTTAGTACCAATATGTACAACGACCTCTGTCTGTTTGCCCTCTCCCTTCAGGATGCCCTCTACCCGTTCGGAGACATCCTGGACCCTGGCACCAGGGAGGCAACATACCATCCTGGAGTCTCTTTCACGTCCACAGAAGCGCCTATCTGTGCCCCTGACTATAGAGTCCCCTATTACTATTACTCTTCTGCGCTTTGGCCCTCCCTTCTGAACATCAGAGCCAGCCGTGGTGCCACTGCTCTGGCTGCTGCTGTTTTCCCCTGATAGGCTATCCCCCCCGACAGTATCCAAAGGGGTATATCTGTTCGAGAGGGGGACAACCACAGGGGATTCCTGCACTGACTGCCTGCCCTTTCTGGTGGTCACCCATTTCTCTGCCTGCACCTTGGGTGTGACCACATCTACATAACTGCGATCTATGACGCTTTCCGCCACCTGCATGCTCCTAAGTGCATCCAATTGCCGCTCCAACCGAACCATGCGGTCTGTGAGGAGCTCCAGTTGGGTGCACTTTCTGCAGATGAAGCCATCCAGGACGCTGGAAGCCTCCCGGACCTGCCACATCTCACAGTCAGAGCACAGCACCCCTCTAACTGACATTGCATCAATTAATTAAAATTAAAATTTACATTTAAAAAATTTAAAAAAAAAATTTTTTTTTTTAATTTCAAAGTTACTGTTGACTATCTGTTTCCTAGCACTAGATTTCTAATAGAAATGCGATAGCTAACTATAATACTCTCCGATCTCTGGCTTAGATATCCTCTAAATTATAATTAAGTTTTTTTTTTAAGTACACGGAGGGGCTTACTTTGTCCGCAATGGAGTACGGACCCGAATATTTCGGGTACGGCTTTCGCTATTTTCCGGAATACAAACTCCCGACAGTTTTGTCACAACAAAAAATCTATCAGTTTACCTTATCGCCCTGTTAGTTACGCATGCATTAACACACTTCCGAATTATGAGGATTGATCAGAACTGCTTGAACACTTGTGGTTTTTCTGTTCCCAATTGGATTTCTAATTTAAATTTTGGGTTCTCCCGGAGTGGTTAAGCCACTTTTCGATCAGGTCCCGTCAGGATGTCGCCAGTAATATGTTGCCTACTTTTGGTTGGCTCTGAAATCGAAATTTGCTCTGTTTGTTTAACCTTTGCTCGAGCGTCGCCAGGTATCTTTATGATACCGCCACGAGGTTCAAGTTCAAGTAATGATCAATAACTCAAAACACCAATTAGTAAGATTCAAATCAAAACACATTTATTATACACAGTCAATCGCTACTCATGCATAAATTCTACTTAACAAACTATCTATAACTAGCAGGCCTATACTTAGCTTCGGACTGGCCCACCAGTTCAGGGGAACAAATGGCCTTTCGTTCAGGTCCTGGGTCTACGGGATTCAAAAGCTGGTATGGACTGGTAGCTAGGAGCGCCTATCTTGGAGCGAGCGTTGACTTGAGACTTACCTACTTGGAGGCAGCTTGGGCAGTTCACTCTCAGGGGTTGATTCGCTGCTGAGTGACCCTGCCAAGAAGGACGATTTGAACTTGGGGGCTTTACTTTATAGTCCCCAGGGGCTTCCCGCCCTTTGGGGTGGACCCCGTACCTGGTTCCAAGTGATTGGACTACTTTCCGATCACTTGGATCGATTTCTCCAATGCTGGAGCGGTTCCCTGATCGCTAGGCGGTCCTAAGTGTCCGTTGGCCTTCCTTTGTCTTGGCTCCTGCTGACGCCGAGGAGTCTGGCTTGGCTTTGTTTACCTTTACTGTTGCCATTGTGCCTGGGGATCGCACATTACTATGTAGATGGCTGCTACATTACTATGCAGGTGGCTGCTACATTACTATGCAGGTGGCTGCTACATTACTATGCAGGTGGCTGCTGGTTTCGGTGCTGCCTGGTTGTTTTGCAGGTTCCAATATGCATGATTCCTGTATGTGCTAGTCTTTGCCTGTGTTGGCTGAATTTCCCTTCAGCCTTTGCGGTTCTCCATTTTAAGTCGGAAAGTGGCCAACTCAGGTGGCTCCAACCTTATATAATGGAACACTACTCCTCTCACCCTGAATTCCACATATCACCACCTTTTCTGGCAACATTCTTCCCAAACTACATAATTCCTCATCTCTTACCATTAAAGATTGACTAGCCCCTGTATCTCTTAAAATTGTGACTTCTTTACCTGCTCCTCATGATACACATGAGTAAACTTTATTCACACAAGTAAATTCTTTAAATACATCTGACACCTTCTTAACAATTACTTCTTGAACAGGCTCGGTACAATCGTTTGCACCTCCTTCGCTTCCCTTGGGCTTTCCTTTACCACTCTAACAAACCCCACTGTCTTATCCTGATTAACCACATCAGCCTTCCCAGTGCTTTTCTTCAACCACCAACACTGTAACTTTACATGGCCTAGTTTATTACAGTGAAAACATCTGAAACTTTTCATTTCTTTTCCACCCTCCTGGATTTCTTTTTTAATCTGAGGTACACTCTCTTTATTGTCTCCCATCAGATCACCTTTACCTTTACCACTTGAGTATTTCTCATGTCCCCAGTTTCTATCCCTCACCGGCTGAAACTGATGTTGGAAACCAATCTTTGATTTATGAACTAATTCATAATCATCTGCCATTTCCGCTGCTAATCTCGCAGTTTTAACCCTCTGTTCTTCCACATGAGTTCTCACTACATCAGGAATTGAATTTTTAAACTCCTCCCAAAGTATACTTTCTCTGAGAGCTTCATACGTTTGGTCTATTTTCAAAGCCCTTATCCACCTATCAAAATTACTCTGTTTGAGCCTTTCAAACTCCATGTATGTTTGACCAAATTCTTTCCTTAAATTTCTAAACCTTTGTCTGTAAGCTTCAGGCACTAGCTCATATGCACTTAAGATGGATTTCTTCCCCTCCTCATACGTTCCAGATACCTCCTCCGGTAGTGACGCAAACACGTCACTAGCCCTATAACCAGCTTTGTTTGAATCAGTAATACCCACATGTCCTGTGGCCATTGCATTTGTTTAGCTACCTTCTCAAATAAAATGAAAAAGGCTTCGACCTCCTTCTTGTCAAACCTTGGCAATGCTTGGACATATTAAAATAGATCCCCACCACGTCTTCGACTATGACGCTCTGTCTCATTATCCTCATCAATCTCCTCCAACTGTACGTGTCCCTTTGCGTCTGCCAATTTTAACCGATTTTCATGTTTCAGAGCCATTTTCCGAAGGTCAAACTCTCTCTCTTTTGCCTTTTCTCTCTATCTCTTTCTTTGTTTCTTTCTTCTCTCCTTTTCTTTTTCCTCTCTCTCTCTTTCTCTTTCTTTTTCTGCTCTCTCTCTTTCATATTCAAGTCGCTTTAATTCTTTCTCATTTTCCATTTGTTTAATTTGCAACTGAATTTTTGCCATTTCCCATGAGCCAAACTCTATCTCCGGCAACTTTAAATGCTTAACCACCGCCATAATTACCTCATGTTTTCGCATTTTGACAGGTAATGTTAACTGCAATGTTTTTGCCAGACCCAACAGTCTGCTTTTCGTCTCTGTCCGTAAAGTACTGCGTGTGACAGTCTCCACCCCCAAAAACGTCTGAGCCTCTGAAAGAGCCATTGTCCACAACACTCTCCCCACTTAAACTAAAATACCACACCGGAAAAGCAACAATCCTTCACTGTCTTTAAGTTCACAAAAGCCAATCCAATAGATAGACATTTATCCCCCTCGAGCCACCAATTGTTATGGGCGAGGGGTTTTCAGAACCCCAAAATGTATCATGGAGTTCAACCAACCTCACCCTTTAATGGATTTGTTGCTTTAATGAGCACACGGCTTGTTCCCTAGGTGTGGGATTACAATTATGGACAAGTGGGTTTTTAAACAGAAAACACTGTTTATTCCATGAACTCAACTTAACATCTTAAATAAACATTTGATCTCTTAACACCCCTTACTTCAAAGATAACTCTGAAAATATTGCAGCAGTAAATAATTCCTCAAAATGTTCCTTCAAACTTCCAACAGACATAACACATTTAAACAGAATCACATCAGGTTAAAGGCTTTACTATTGATGCACGATCAATTACACTCAAGACGAAGTGATTTCATAACTGAAGGCTTTAATCGACTAGAACTTGTTCCCCAGCAGCTTCGGTACAGAAAGTGAAGGCTGCTGGGATGGCACCGGTTCTTATACTCCGCCTGTCAGGGCGGAGCTACATATCAACAGCCAATGGTAAACTCCTAGGTTTAACCAATGGTCATCAGCCTCTTAGGTACAGCAATACCTGATAATACCACATTCACCCCCTGTTAAAAAAGAGTCCGGCGGGGGGAGTGGCCAGTGGTAACAGTCGCCTTTAACATGGTATGATCAGACATGGAGGTACCGTGATACCTCCTTACAGGGCTGTCGAGAATATTTACAAAGTGTTCGTTCACGGTTAAAGTCACAGCGAAGCAATCAGTCGATCAGGTGGCCTGGTCGTCCTTCTGGATGCTCTGGGCTTCGGTGGTGATTCTGGTGGGGGTCCAGGTGGTTGCGATTCCGGGTGCGTGTGGTTTCGGCCTCCCTGGCAGCTTCGTCACCCCTAGGTGGCGCTGTTGGGGCAAATGATTGACACGGGGGGGGGGCCTGTAGGTGGCGTCGGTGGGTGGGCGGGCCTAGGCGGGAGCGGCGGGAGTTCTGACCCTCCAGTGAGGTGCTGTGGGGGTGGGGGTAATGGTTCGGGTGTGCGTGGGGTTCCGGCGGGCGCCAGGTCCCCGAGGGAGACTGTATCTTGCCGGCCATCAGGGAATGCCACGTAGGTGTACTGGGGGTTGGCGAGCAGCAGGTGGACCCTCTCGGCCAACGGGTCTGACTTGTGCGCCCACACGTGTTTCCGAAGCAGGATGGATCCGGGTGTCGCTAGCCAGGTTGGGAGCGAGGTCCCTGAGGAGGACAACCTGGGAAAAACAAGGAGACGTTCATGAGGTGTCTGATTGGTAGTTGTACAGAGCAGCGACCGGATGGCGTGGAGGGCCATCGGGCGGACTTCCTGCCAGCGGGAGACTGGGAGATTCCTGGACTGTAGGGCCAGTAGAACGGTCTTCCAGACAGTTCCGTTCTCCCTCTCTACCTGCCCGTTTCCCCGGGGGTTGTAACTGGTCGTCCTGCTCGAGGCAATGCCCTGCTGAGCAGGAATTGACGCAGTTCGTCGCTCATAAAGGAGGACCCCCTATCACTGTGTATGTACGCGGGGAAACCGAACAGTGTAAAGATACCCTGGAGGGCCTTGATGACGGTGGTTGCGGTCATGTCTGGGCAGGGGATGGCGAATGGGAACCGGGAGTACTCGTCAATCACGTTCAGGAAATACGTGTTGTGGTCAGTGGAGGGGAGGGGGCCTTTGAAATCCATGCTGAGGTGTTCAAAGGGACGGGAAGCCTTTATCAGGTGCGCCCGCTCTGGCCGGTAGAAGTGCGGTTTGCACTCCGCACAGATCTGGCAGTCCCTGGTGACTGTCCTGACCTCCTCAATGGAGTAGGGCAGGTTGCGGGTCTTGATGAAGTGGAAGAAACGAGTGACCCCCGGGTGGCAGAGGTCCTCGTGGAGGGCTCGGAGGCGGTCCACTTGTGCAGTGGCACAAGTGCCATAGGACAGGGCATCAGGAGGCTCGTGTAGCTTCCCCGGATGGTACAAGATCTCGTTGTTGAAGGTGGAGAGTTCTATCCTCCACTGCAAGATCTTGTCGTTTTTAATCTTGCCCCGCTGTGCATTATCGAACATGAAAGCAACCGACCGTTGGTCCGTGAGGAGAGTGAATCTCCTGCCGGCCAGGTAATGCTTCCAATATCTCACAGCTTCAACTATGGCTTGTGCCTCTTTTCCGACCGAGGATTGGCGAATTTCGGAAGCATGGAGGGTACGGGAGAAGAAGGCCACGGGTCTGCCCGCTTGGTTGAGGGTGGCGGCCAGAGCTACGTCGGACGCATCGCTCTTGACCTGGAAGGGGAGGGACTCGTCGATGGCGCGCATCGCGGCCTTTGCAATGTCTGCTTTGATGCGGCTCAAGGCCTGGCGGGCCTCCGTCGACAAGGGGAAGGTTGTGGACTGGATTAGGGGTCGGGCCTTGTCTGCGTAATTAGGGACCCACTGGGCGTAGTAACTGAAAAACCCGAGGCAGCGCTTCAGGGCCTTGCGGCAGTGAGGGAGGGGGAACCCCATAAGGGGGTGCATGCTCTCAGGGTTGGGGCCTATAACTCCATTTCGCACTACGTAGCCAAGAATGGCTAGACGGTCGGTGCTAAATACGCATTTATCCTTATTGTACGTTAAGTTAAGGATTTTTGCGGTCTGGAGAAATTTGTGGAGGTTGGTGTCGTGGTCCTGCTGGTCATGGCCGCAGATAGTGACGTTATCCAGATACGGGAACGTTGCGCGTAAGCCGTACCGGTCAACCATTCAGTCCATCTCTCACTGGAAGACCGAGACCCCATTAGTGACACCAAAGGGAACTCTTAAAAATTGATAGAGCCGCCCACCTGCTTCGAAGGCAGGGTACTTGCGGTCACTATTACGGAGGGACAGCTGGTGGTAGAAAACCTTGTATTGCGCGATCCTGTTTACCAGGTCGGCTATACGGGGGAGAGGTACGCGTCCAGCTGCGTAAACCTGTTGATGGTCTGCCTGTAGTCAATGACCATCCTATGTTTCGCCCCGGTCTTTACCACCACTACTTGAGCTCTCCAGGGGCTGTTGCTCGCTTCGATGACACTTTCCCGCAGCAGCCTTTGGACCTCTCACCTGATGAAGGTCCGGTCCTGGGCACTGTACCGTCTGCTCCTGGTGGCGACGGGTTTGCAATCCGGGGTGAGGTTCGCAAACAGCGAAGGCGGGTCGACCTTAAGGGTCGCGAGGCCGCAGACAGTAAGGGGAGGTATAGGGCCGTCGAATTTAAAGGTCAGGCTTTGCAAGTTACATTGGAAATCCAACCCCAGGAGGGTAGCCGTGCAGAGGTGCGGCAGGACATAAAGGCGGAAATTGTTGAATTTCCTGCCTTGGACAGTGAGGTTCGCGAGGCAGAACCCCTTTATCTCCACCGCGTGTGACCCGGAGGCCAGGGAGATCCTTTGGTTTACAGGGTGGGTTACAAGCGAACAAGCCTTACCGTGTCGGGGTGAACAAAGCTTTCCGTGCTCCCAGAGTCGATCAGGCACGACGTCTCGTGGCCGTTGACGAAGACCGTCGTTGTTGCTGTTGCGAGTGTCCGGGGTCGACTTTGGTCCAGTGTCACCGAGGCCAGATGAAGTAGTTGCGAGTTCTGATCGGGCAGCGTGTAGTCGGCTGTGCTGGGGGCCTGGGGCCCCATCCAAGATGGCGCCTCCCATGGGTCGCACATGGTGTCCGGGGATGAACAAGATGGCGGCGGCAATGGACAAAATGGCGGTGCCCAACCGTCCAGCGTGGTGTCCGGGGGGCAAGTGGCCACGCCCGCGGGTCGCACGGGGCCCTAGGATAGTGGGATGGCTGTGAGCGCTGGCCGGTCGGGGCCTGAAGGGGGGATTGCTGCGGCGGTCTGGAGTCGCTGGAGACCGCGGCCATGGCGCGGGCCTGGCAGACCCCCACAAAGTGGCCCTTCTTGCCGCACCCTTTGCAGGTGGCGGTGTGGGCCGGACAGCGCGGGCGGGGATGATTCGCCTGCCCGCAGAAGAAACAGCGGGGCCCGGCGGCGTTAGCGGACCGTCTCGCAGCGCAGGCCTGCGGGGTCAAGGGGAAGGTCTGTGGGGCTGTCGCTGCGGGGTGCCACGCAGCCCAGGGGGCCGCCGCACGGTCGGGCGCATAGGACTGCGCGTTTTGGGAGGCTACGTCCATGGACCCTGCCAGGGCCCGTGCCTCTCTAAGTCCCAGGGTGTCCTTTTCTAGGAGTCTTCGGCGGATCACTGAGGAGCTCATACCTGCTACGAAGGCATCCCTGATTAAAAGTTCCATGTGCTCGCTTCCCGAAACTTGCGGGCAGCCACAGTTTCGGCCCACCAACAGTAGCGCCCAGTAGAAATCCTCCAACGATTCCCAGGGGCTTTGCCGTCTAGTTGCAAGCAGGAGACGTGCGTAGCCCTGATTTACAGGGCGGATATAATGTCCTTTTAACAGTTCAATCGCGGCATTATAGTCCTCCGCCTCCTCGATAAGGGTGTAGATCCCAGGGCTGACCATTGAGCACAGGAGATGCACTTTCTGTACTGAAGCTGCTGGGGAACAAGTTCTAGTCGATTAAATTGATGCACGATCAATTACGCTCAAGACGAAGTGATTTCATAACTGAAGGCTTTAATCGACTAGAACTTGTTCCCAGCAGCTTCGGTACAGAAAGTGAAGGCTGCTGGGACGGCACCGATTCTTATACTCCGCCTGTCAGGGCGGAGCGACATATCAACAGCCATTGGTAAACTCTTGGTTTAACCAATGGTCATCAGTCTCTTAGATACCGCAATACCTGATAATACCACAACTATTATGAGTTTAAATCACCCAAATGATCCAGAGATAGTCTTTCATGGCAGAGATCATAGCAGATCCAGCTCACTGCAAACACAGACACACCCAAGCTCTTTTCCTCAAAACTGAAAACTAAACTGCAAAATGGCTAATCTAAAGCCCAGCTCCACCCACACTCTGACATCACTGCATTTCTTAAAGGTACATTGCGTAAACAATCATTTTTTAAAGGCACTCTCACATGACACCCTTAATTGGAAAAAAATAAGGTGGGTACTCTGAAGTTATTAAAATCAAATTGATAAGTTAATTTGCACCATGGAGACAATTATTGACGGTGGGGGTGGGGACGTTATTTGTCACACAGTAACCGACCAACCAGGAAGGCAGTGGTTACTGGGATAGACTTAGGAAGGCTGTGTCATTTGAGTGGGTTCAGGAAGGCAGGTTCACTGGGGTGGGTTCAGGAAGGAAGTGTCACTGAGGAGGGTTCAGGAAGGAAGTGTCACTGAGGAGGGTTCAGGAAGGCAGGTTCACTGGGGTGGGTTCAGGAAGGCAGTGTCACAGGGGTATGTTCAGGAAGGCAGTGTCACTGCGGTGGGTTCAGGAAGGCAGTGTCACTGGGATGGGTTCAGGAAGGCAGGTTCACTGGGGTGGGTTAGAACATAGAACGATACAGCGCAGTACAGGCCCTTCGGCCCACGATGTTGCACCGAAACAAAAGCCATCTAACCTACACTATGCCATTATCATCCATATGTATATCCAATAAACTTTTAAATGCCCTTAATGTTGGCGAGTTCACTACTGTAGCAGGTAGGGCATTCCACGGCCTCACCACTCTTTGCGTAAAGAACCTACCTCTGACCTCTGTCCTATATCTATTACCCCTCAGTTTAAAGCTATGTTCCCTCATGCCAGCCATATCCATCCGCGGGAGAAGGCTCTCACTGTCCACCCTATCCAACCCCCTGATCATTTTGTATGCCTCTATTAAGTCTCCTCTTAACCTTCTTCTCTCCAACGAAAACAACCTCAAGTCCATCAGCCTTTCCTCATAAGATTTTCCCTCCATACCAGGCAACATCCTGGTAAATCTCCTCTGCACCCGCTCCAAAGCCTCCACGTCCTTCCTATAATGCGGTGACCAGAACTGTACGCAATACTCCAAATGCGGCCGTACTAGAGTTTTGTACAGCTGCAACATGACCTCCTGACTCCGGAACTCAATCCCTCTCCCAATAAAGGCCAACACTCCATAGACCTTCTTCACAACCCTATCAACCTGAGTTCAGGAAGGCAGTGTCACTGGGGTGGGTTCAGGAAGGCAGTGTCACTGGGATGGGGTCAGGAAGGCAGTGTCACTGGGATGGGTTCAGGAAGGCACTGTCACTGGGGTGGGTTCAGGAAGGCAGTTCCACTGGGATGGGTTCAGGAAGGCAGTGTCACTGGGGTGGGTTCAGGAAGGCAGTGTCACTGGGGTGTGTTCAGGAACGCAGTGTCACTGGGATGGGGTCAGGAAGGCAGTGTCACTGGGGTGGGTTCAGGAAGGCAGTGTCACTGGGGTGGGTTCAGGAAGGCAGTGACACTGGGATGGGTTCAGGAAGGCAGTGTCACTGGGATGGGTTCAGGAAGGCAGTGTCACTGGGGTGGGGTCAGGAAGGCAGTGTCACTGGGGTGTGTTCAGGAATGCAGTGTCACTGGGGTCGACTCAGGAAGGCAGTGTCACTGGGATGGGTTCAGGAAGGCAGTGTCACTGGGATTCGGTCAGGAAGGCAGTTTCACTGGGGTGGGTTCAGGAAGGCAGTGTCACTGGGGTGGGTTCAGGAAGGCAGTGTCACTGGGGTGGACTCAGGAACGCAGTGTCACTGGGGTGGGTTCAGGAAGGCAGTGTCACTGGGATGGGGTCAGGAAGGCAGTGTCACTGGGGTGGGTTCAGGAAGGCAGTGTCACTGGGGTGGGTTCAGGAAGGCAGAGTCACTGGGATGGACTCAGGAAGGCAGTGTCACTGGGGTGGGTTCAGGAACGCAGTGTCACTGGGGTGGGTTCAGGAAGGCAGAGTCACTGGGATGGGTTCAGGAAGGCAGTGTCACTGGGGTGGGTTCAGGAAGGCAGAGTCACTGGGATGGGTTCAGGAAGGCATTGTCACTGGGATGGGTTCAGGAAGGCAGTGTCACTGGGGTGTGTTCAGGAACGCAGTGTCACTGGGGTGGGTTCAGGAAGGCATTGTCACTGGGATGGGTTCAGGAAGGCAGTGTCACTGGGATGGGTTCAGGAAGGCAGTGTCACTGGGATGGGGTCAGGAAGGCAGTGTCACTGGGGTGGGTTCAGGAAGGCAGAGTCACTGGGATGGACTCAGGAAGGCAGTGTCACTGGGGTGGGTTCAGGAACGCAGTGTCACTGGGATGGGTTCAGGAAGGCAGTGTCACTGGGATGGGTTCAGGAAGGCAGTGTCACTGGGATGGACTCAGGAAGGCAGTGTCACTGGGGCGGGTTCAGGAAGGCGGTGTCACTGGGGTGGGTTCAGGAAGGCAGTGTCACTGGGGTGGGTTCAGGAAGGCAGTGTCACTGGGGTGGGTTCAGGAAGGCAGTGTCACTGGGGTGGGTTCAGGAAGGCAGTGTCACTGGGATGGGGTCAGGAAGGCAGTGTCACTGGGATGGGGTCAGGAAGGCAGTGTCACTGGGGCGGGTTCAGGAAGGCAGTGTCACTGGGGTGGACTCAGGAACGCAGTGTCACTGGGGTGGGTTCAGGAAGGCAGTGTGACTGGGATGGGTTCAGGAAGGCATTGTCACTGGGATGGGTTCAGGAAGGCAGTGTCACTGGGATGGGTTCAGGAAGGCAGTGTCACTGGGATGGGTTCAGGAAGGCAGTGTCACTGGGGTGGGTTCAGGAAGGCAGTGTCACTGGGGTGGACTCAGGAAGGCAGTGTCACTGGGGTGGGTTCAGGAAGGCAGTGTCACTGGGGTGGGTTCAGGAAGGCAGTGTCACTGGGATGGGTTCAGGAAGGCAGCGTCACTGGGATGGACTCAGGAAGGCAGTGTTACTGGGGTGGGTTCAGGAAGGCATTGTCACTGGGATGGGTTCAGGAAGGCAGTGTCACTGGGGTGGGTTCAGGAAGGCAGAGTCACTGGGATGGACTCAGGAAGCAGTCGATTTCGGTGGCGTGAGAGCAGCTGGTTAGTCAATTTCAGCGGGAGCATTGCGGAAGGAGGTTGCTGGGAGGTAAGTCAACCTTTAAAAGCACTTCTCTTTGCAGGGGCAGGCCAGTCGATTTCGGCAGGAGTGGAGCTGGCTGGTTAGTCAATTTCAGCAGGAGCTGAGAATTTTTCCTTTTTTTTTAAAATTAGTTTTTTAGGCGGGATCAGGAAGTCGACCCGCGGACGTCTGGGAAGACCCTCACCAATAAATTCTGGTGGAGAGGAAACCCGAGACACTACACGTGTAGTGTCTCCCACCCGCCCTCCTCCTCTAACCTAATAATAAAACCCATTGGTCTGAGGTAAGTACCATATTTTTATTATATTATTATTATTTTTTATAAAAATTTAATTTAATTGTTAGCCAGATCTTGGTAGAAAGTTAGAGGAATGGCAGGGAAGGGAGTGCAATGTTCCTCCTGCAGGTGTTTGAGGTGAGGGATGCAGTTAGTGTCCCTGCTGATTTTACCTGCAGGAAGTGCTGCCATCTCCAGCTCCTCCAAGACCGAGTTAGGGAACTGGAGCTGGAGTTGGAAGAACTTCGGATCATTCGGGAGGCAGAAGGGGTCATAGATAGCAGCTTCAGGGAATTAGTTACACCAAAGATTGGAGATAGGTGGGTAACTGTAAGAGGTACTGGGAAAAAACAGTCAGTGCAGGGATCCCCTGCGGTCGTTCCCCTGAGAAACAAGTATACCGCTTTGGATACTTGTGGGGGGGACGGCTTACCAGGGGTAAGCCATGGGGTACGGGCCTCTGGCACGGAGTCTGTCCCTGTTGCTCAGAAGGGAAGGGGGGAGAGGAGCAGAGCATTAGTAATTGGGGACTCGATAGTCAGGGGCACAGATAGGAGATTTTGTGGGAGCGTGAGAGACTCACGTTTGGTATGTTGCCTCCCAGGTGCAAGGGTACGTGATGTCTCGGATCGTGTTTTCCGGGTCCTTAGGGGGGAGGGGGAGCAGCCCCAAGTCGTGGTCCACATTGGCACCAACGACATAGGTAGGAAAGGGGACAAGGATGTAGGCAGGCTTTCAGGGAGCTAGGATGGAAGCTCAGAACTAGAACAAACAGAGTTGTTATCTCTGGGTTGTTGCCCGTGCCACGTGATAGTGAGATGAGGAATAGGGAGAGAGAGCATTTAAACACGTGGCTACAGGGATGGTGCAGGCGGGAGGGATTCAGATTTTTGGATAACTGGGGCTCTTTCTGGGGAAGGTGGGACCTCTACAGACAGGATGGTCTACATCTGAACCTGAGGGGCACAAATATCCTGGGGGGGAGATTTGTTAGTGCTCTTTGGGGGGGTTTAAACTAATGCAGCAGGGGCATGGGAACCTGGATTGTAGTTTTAGGGTAAGGGAGAATGAGAGTATAGAGGTCAGGAGCACAGATTTGACGTCGCAGGAGGGGGCCAGCGTTCAGGTAGGTGGTTTGAAGTGTGTCTACTTCAATGCCAGGAGTATACGAAATAAGGTAGGGGAACTGGCAGCATGGGTTGGTACCTGGGACTTCGATGTTGTGGCCATTTCGGAGACATGGATAGAGCAGGGACAGGAATGGATGTTGCAGGTTCCGGGGTTTAGGTGTTTTAGTAAGCTCAGAGAAGGAGGCAAAAGAGGGGGAGGTGTGGCGCTGCTAGTCAAGAGCAGTATTACGGTGGCGGAGAGGATGCTAGATGGGGACTCTTCTTCCGAGGTAGTATTGGCTGAAGTTAGAAACAGGAAAGGAGAGGTCACCCTGTTGGGAGTTTTTTATAGGCCTCCTAATAGTTCTAGGGATGTAGAGGAAAGGATGGCGAAGATGATTCTGGATATGAGCGAAAGTAACAGGGTAGTTATTATGGGAGACTTTAACTTTCCAAATATTGACTGGAAAATATATAGTTCGAGTACAATAGATGGGTCGTTTTTTGTACAGTGTGTGCAGGAGGGTTTCCTGAAACAATATGTTGACAGGCCAACAAGAGGCGAGGCCATGTTGGATTTGGTTTTGGGTAATGAACCAGGCCAGGTGTTGGATTTGGAGGTAGGAGAGCACTTTGGGGACAGTGACCACAATTCGGTGACGTTTACGTTAATGATGGAAAGGGATAAGTATACACCGCAGGGCAAGAGTTATAGCTGGGGGAAGGGCAATTATGATGCCATTAGACGTGACTTGGGGGGGATAAGGTGGAGAAGTAGGCTGCAAGTGTTGGGCACACTGGATAAGTGGGGCTTGTTCAAGGACCAGCTACTGCATGTTCTTGATAAGTATGTACCGGTCAGACAGGGAGGAAGGCGTCGAGCGAGGGAACCGTGGTTTACCAAGGAAGTGGAATCTCTTGTTAAGAGGAAGAAGGAGGCCTATGTGAAGATGAAGTGTGAAGTTTCGGTTGGGGCGATGGATAGTTACAAGGTAGCGAGGAAGGATCTAAAGAGAGAGCTAAGACGAGCAAGGAGGGGACATGAGAAGTATTTGGCAGGAAGGATCAAGGAAAACCCAAAAGCTTTCTATAGGTATGTCAGGAATAAGCGAATGACTAGGGAAAGAGTAGGACCAGTCAAGGACAGGGATGGGAAATTGTGTGTGGAGTCTGAAGAGATAGGCGAGATACTAAATGAATATTTTTCGTCAGTATTCACTCAGGAAAAAGATAATGTTGTGGAGGAGAATGCTGAGCCCCAGGCTAATAGAATAGATGGCATTGAGGTACGTAGGGAAGAGGTGTTGGCAATTCTGGACAGGCTGAAAATAGATAAGTCCCCGGGACCTGATGGGATTTATCCTAGGATTCTATGGGAGGCCAGGGAAGAGATTGCTGGACCTTTGGCTTTGATTTTTATGTCATCATTGGCTACAGGAATAGTGCCAGAGGACTGGAGGACAGCAAATGTGGTCCCTTTGTTCAAAAAGGGGAGCAGAGACAACCCCGGCAACTATAGACCGGTGAGCCTCACGTCTGTAGTGGGTAAAGTCTTGGAGGGGATTATAAGGGACAAGATTTATAATCATCTAGATAGGAATAATATGATCAGGGATAGTCAGCATGGCTTTGTGAAGGGTAGGTCATGCCTCACAAACCTTATTGAGTTCTTTGAGAAGGTGACTGAACAGGTAGACGAGGGTAGTGCAGTTGATGTGGTGTATATGGATTTCAGCAAAGCGTTTGATAAGGTTCCCCACGGTAGGCTATTGCAAAAAATACGGAGGCTGGGGATTGAGGGTGATTTAGAGATGTGGATCAGAAATTGGCTAGCTGAAAGAAGACAGAGGGTGGTGGTTGATGGGAAATGTTCAGAATGGAGTACAGTCACAAGTGGAGTACCACAAGGATCTGTTCTGGGGCCGTTGCTGTTTGTCATTTTTATCAATGACCTAGAGGAAGGCGCAGAAGGGTGGGTGAGTAAATTTGCAGACGATACTAAAGTCGGTGGTGTTGTCGATAGTGTGGAAGGATGTAGCAGGTTACAGAGGGATATAGATAAGCTGCAGAGCTGGGCTGAGAGGTGGCAAATGGAGTTTAATGTAGAGAAGTGTGAGGTGATTCACTTTGGAAGGAATAACAGGAATGCGGAATATTTGGCTAATGGTAAAGTTCTTGAAAGTGTGGCTGAGCAGAGGGATCTAGGTGTCCATGTACATAGATCCCTGAAAGTTGCCACCCAGGTTGATAGGGTTGTGAAGAAGGCCTATGGAGTGTTGGCCTTTATTGGTAGAGGGATTGAGTTCCGGAGTCGGGAGGTCATGTTGCAGCTGTACAGAACTCTGGTCCGGCCGCATTTGGAGTATTGCGTACAGTTCTGGTCACCGCATTATAGGAAGGACGTGGAGGCTTTGGAGCGGGTGCAGAGGAGATTTACCAGGATGTTGCCTGGTATGGAGGGAAAATCTTATGAGGAAAGGCTGATGGACTTGAGGTTGTTTTCGTTGGAGAGAAGAAGGTTAAGAGGAGACTTAATAGAGGCATACAAAATGATCAGGGGGTTGGATAGGGTGGACAGTGAGAGCCTTCTCCCGCGGATGGATATGGCTGGCACGAGGGGACATAACTTTAAACTGAGGGGTAATAGATATAGGACAGAGGTCAGAGGTAGGTTCTTTACGCAAAGAGTAGTGAGGCCGTGGAATGCCCTACCTGCTACAGTAGTGAACTCGCCAACATTGAGGGCATTTAAAAGTTTATTGGATAAACATATGGATGATAATGGCATAGTGTAGGTTAGATGGCTTTTGTTTCGGTGCAACATCGTGGGCCGAAGGGCCTGTACTGCGCTGTATTGTTCTATGTTCTATGAAGGCATTGTCACTGGGATGGACTCAGAAAGGCAGTGTCACTGGGATGGACTCAGGAAGGCATTGTCACTGGGATGGACTCAGGAAGGCAGTGTCACTGGGATGGGTTCAGGAAGGCAGTGTCACTGGGGTGGGTTCAGGAACGCAGTGTCACTGGGATGGGTTCAGGAAGGCAGTGTCACTGGGATGGGGTCAGGAAGGCAGTGTCACTGGGGTGGGTTCAGGAAGGCAGTGTCACTGGGATGGGGTCAGGAAGGCAGTGTCACTGGGGTGGGTTCAGGAAGGCAGTGTCACTGGGATGGGGTCAGGAAGGCAGTGTCACTGGGATGGGTTCAGGAAGGCAGTGTCACTGGGGTGGACTCAGGAAGGCAGTGTCACTGGGATGGGTTCAGGAAGGCAGTGTCACTGGGGTGGACTCAGGAAGGCAGTTTCACTGGGGTGGAATCAGGAAGGTAGTGTCACTGGGGTGGGTTCAGGAAGGCAGTGTCACTGGGGTGTGTTCAGGAAGGCAGTGTGACTGGAGTGGGTTCAGGAAGGCAGTGTCACTGGGGTGGGTTCAGGAAGGCAGTGACACTGGGATGGGTTCAGGAAGGCAGTGTCACTGGGATGGGTTCAGGAAGGCAGTGTCACTGGGGTGGGTTTCTGGAAGGCAGTGTCACTGGGATGGGTTCAGGAAGGCAGTGTCACTGGGATGGGTTCAGGAAGGCAGAGTCACTGGGATGGACTCAGGAAGGCAGTGTCACTGGGATGGGTTCAGGAAGGCAATGTCACTGGGATGGGTTCAGGAAGGCAGTGTCACTGGGATGGACTCAGGAAGGCAGTGTCACTGGGATGGGTTCAGGAAGGCAATGTCACTGGGATGGGTTCAGGAAGGCAGTGTCACTGGGATGGACTCAGGAAGGCAGAGTCACTGGGATGGACTCAGGAAGGCAGTGTCACTGGGATGGGTTCAGAAAGGCAGTGTCACTGGGATGGACTCAGGAAGGCAGTGTCACTGGGATGGGTTCAGGAAGGCAGTGTCACTGGGGTGGGTTCAGGAAGGCAGCTCTATCCGCACTGGCCTCTCCAGCTCTGTCCGCACTGCCCTCTCCAGCTCTACCTGCACTGGCCTCTCCAGCTCTGTCCGCACTGGCGTCTCCAGCTCTATCCGCACTGGCCTCTCCAGCTCTGTCCGCACTGTCCTCTCCAGCTCTACCTGCACTGGCCTCTGCAGCTCTGTCTGCACTGGCATCTCCAGCTCTGTCTGCACTGGCATCTCCAGCTCTGTCCGCACTGGCCGCTCCAGCTCTGTCAGCACTGGCCTCTCCAGCTCTGTCAGCACTGGCCTCTCCAGCTCTGTCAGCACTGGCCTCTCCAGCTCTGTCTGCACTGGCCTCTCCAGCTCTGTCTGCACTGGCATCTCCAGCTCTATCTGCACTGGCCTCTCCAGCTCTGTCTGCACTGGCCTCTCCAGCTCTGTCTGCACTGGCCACTCCAGCTCTATCCGCACTGGCGTCTCCAGCTCTCTCCGCACTGGCCTCTCCAGCTCTATCCGCACTGGCCTCTGCAGCTCTGTCTGCACTGGCCTCTCCAGCTCTATCCGCACTGGCATCTCCAGCCCTGTCTGCACTGGCATCTCCAGCTCGGTTTGCACTGGCATCTCCAGCTCTGTCCGCACTGGCCTCTCCATCTCTGTCTGCACTGGCCTCTCCAGCTCTGTCTGCACTGGCCTCTCCAGCTCTGTCTGCACTGGCCTCTCCAGCTCTGTCCGCACTGGCCACTCCAGCTCTGTCTGCACTGGCCTCTCCAGCTCTATCTGCACTGGCCTCTCCAGCTCTATCCGCACTGGCATCTCCAGCTCTGTCTGCACTGGCCTCTCCTGCTCTATCCGCACTGGCGTCTCCAGCTCTCGCCGCACTGGCCTCTCCAGCTCTGTCTGAACTGGCCTCTCCAGCTCTGTCTGCACTGGCCTCTCCAGCTCTATCTGTACAGGCGTCTCCAGCTCTGTCTGCACTGGCCTCTCCAGCTCTGTCTGCACTGGCCTCTCCAGCTCTATCCGCACTGGCATCTCCAGCTCTATCCGCACTGGCCTCGCCAGCTCTGTCCGCACTGGCCTATCCAGCTCTATCCGCACTTGCCTCTCCATCTCTATCCGCACTGGCATCTCCATCTCTATCCGCACTGGCGTCTCCAGCTCTATCTGCACTGGCGTCTCCAGCTCTGTCAGCACTGGCCTCTCCAGCTCTGTCTGCACTGGCATCTCCAGCTCTATCTGCACTGGCCTGTCCAGCTCTATCTGCACTGGCATCTCCAGCTCTGTCTGCACTGGCCTCTCCAGCTCTATCTGCACTGGCCTCTCCAGCTCTCTCCGCACTGGCCTCTCCAGCTCTCTCCACACTGATCTCCAGCTCTCTCCGCACTGGCCTCTCCAGCTCTCTCCGCACTGGCGTCTCCAGCTCTCTCCGCACTGGCCTCTCCAGCTCTCTCCGCACTGGTCTCTCCAGCTCTCTCCGCACTGGCATCTCCAGCTCGGTTTGCACTGGCATCTCCAGCTCTGTCCGCACTGGCCTCTCCAGCTCTGTCTGCACTGGCCTCTCCAGCTCTGTCTGCACTGGCCTCTCCAGCTCTGTCTGCACTGGCCTCTCCAGCTCTATCTGCACTGGCCTCTCCAGCTCTATCCGCACTGGCATCTCCAGCTCTGTCTGCACTGGCCTCTCCTGCTCTATCCGCACTGGCGTCTCCAGCTCTCGCCGCACTGGCCTCTCCAGCTCTGTCTGAACTGGCCTCTCCAGCTCTGTCTGCACTGGCCTCTCCAGCTCTATCTGTACAGGCGTCTCCAGCTCTGTCTGCACTGGCCACTCCAGCTCTGTCTGCACTGGCCTCTCCAGCTCTATCCGCACTGGCATCTCCAGCTCTCTCCGCACTGGCCTCGCCAGCTCTGTCCGCACTGGCCTCTCCAGCTCTATCCGCACTTGCCTCTCCATCTCTATCCGCACTGGCATCTCCACCTCTATCCGCACTGGCGTCTCCAGCTCTATCTGCACTGGCGTCTCCAGCTCTGTCAGCACTGGCCTCTCCAGCTCTGTCTGCACTGGCCTCTCCAGCTCTATCCGCACTGGCGTCTCCAGCTCTCTCCGCACTGGCCTCTCCAGCTCTCTCCGCACTGGCCTCTCCAGCTCTATCCGCACTGGCGTCTCCAGCTCTCTCCGCACTGGCCTCTCCAGCTCTGTCTGCACTGGCCTCTCCAGCTCTGTCTGCACTGGCCTCTCCAGCTCTATCCGCACTGGCCTCTCCGGCTCTATCCGCACTGGCATCTCCAGCTCTATCCGCACTGGACTCGCCAGCTCTGTTTGCACTGGCCTCTCCAGCTCTATCCGCACTGGCGGCTCCAGCTCTATCTGCACTGACGTCTCCAGCTCTATCAGCACTGGCCTCTCCAGCTCTATCCGCACTGGCGTCTCCAGCTCTATCCGCACTGGCATCTCCAGCTCTATCTGCACTGGCCTCTCCAGCTCTGTCTGCACTGGCCTCTGCAGCTCTATCCGCACTGGCCTCTCCAGCTCTGTCTGCACTGGCCTCTGCAGCTCTATCCGCACTGGCCTCTCCAGCTCTGTCTGCACTGGCATCTCCAGCTCTATCCGCATTGGCCTCTCCAGCTCTGTCTGCACTGGCATCTCCAGCTCTGTCTGCACTGGCCTCGCCAGCTCTGTATGCACTGGCCTCTCCAGCTCTGTCTACACTGGCCTCGCCAGCTCTGTCTGCACTGGCCTCGCCAGCTCTGTCTGCACTGGCCTCTCCTGCTCTATCCGCACTGGCGTCTCCAGCTCTCGCCGCACTGGCCTCTCCAGCTCTGTCTGAACTGGCCTCTCCAGCTCTGTCTGCACTGGCCTCTCCAGCTCTATCTGTACAGGCGTCTCCAGCTCTGTCTGCACTGGCCTCTCCAGCTCTGTCTGCACTGGCCTCTCCAGCTCTATCCGCACTGGCATCTCCAGCTCTATCCGCACTGGCCTCGCCAGCTCTGTCCGCACTGGCCTCTCCAGCTCTATCCGCACTTGCCTCTCCATCTCTATCCGCACTGGCATCTCCATCTCTATCCGCACTGGCGTCTCCAGCTCTATCTGCACTGGCGTCTCCAGCTCTGTCAGCACTGGCCTCTCCAGCTCTGTCTGCACTGGCATCTCCAGCTCTATCTGCACTGGCCTGTCCAGCTCTATCTGCACTGGCATCTCCAGCTCTGTCTGCACTGGCCTCTCCAGCTCTATCTGCACTGGCCTCTCCAGCTCTCTCCGCACTGGCCTCTCCAGCTCTCTCCACACTGATCTCCAGCTCTCTCCGCACTGGCCTCTCCAGCTCTCTCCGCACTGGCGTCTCCAGCTCTCTCCGCACTGGCCTCTCCAGCTCTCTCCGCACTGGTCTCTCCAGCTCTCTCCGCACTGGCATCTCCAGCTCGGTTTGCACTGGCATCTCCAGCTCTGTCCGCACTGGCCTCTCCAGCTCTGTCTGCACTGGCCTCTCCAGCTCTGTCTGCACTGGCCTCTCCAGCTCTGTCTGCACTGGCCTCTCCAGCTCTATCTGCACTGGCCTCTCCAGCTCTATCCGCACTGGCATCTCCAGCTCTGTCTGCACTGGCCTCTCCTGCTCTATCCGCACTGGCATCTCCAGCTCTCGCCGCACTGGCCTCTCCAGCTCTGTCTGAACTGGCCTCTCCAGCTCTGTCTGCACTGGCCTCTCCAGCTCTATCTGTACAGGCGTCTCCAGCTCTGTCTGCACTGGCCTCTCCAGCTCTGTCTGCACTGGCCTCTCCAGCTCTATCCGCACTGGCATCTCCAGCTCTCTCCGCACTGGCCTCGCCAGCTCTGTCCGCACTGGCCTCTCCAGCGCTATCCGCACTTGCCTCTCCATCTCTATCCGCACTGGCATCTCCACCTCTATCCGCACTGGCGTCTCCAGCTCTATCTGCACTGGCGTCTCCAGCTCTGTCAGCACTGGCCTCTCCAGCTCTGTCTGCACTGGCCTCTCCAGCTCTATCCGCACTGGCGTCTCCAGCTCTCTCCGCACTGGCCTCTCCAGCTCTCTCCGCACTGGCCTCTCCAGCTCTATCCGCACTGGCGTCTCCAGCTCTCTCCGCACTGGCCTCTCCAGCTCTGTCTGCACTGGCCTCTCCAGCTCTGTCTGCACTGGCCTCTCCAGCTCTATCCGCACTGGCCTCTCCGGCTCTATCCGCACTGGCATCTCCAGCTCTATCCGCACTGGACTCGCCACCTCTGTTTGCACTGGCCTCTCCAGCTCTATCCGCACTGGCGGCTCCAGCTCTATCTGCACTGACGTCTCCAGCTCTATCAGCACTGGCCTCTCCAGCTCTATCCGCACTGGCGTCTCCAGCTCTATCCGCACTGGCATCTCCAGCTCTATCTGCACTGGCCTCTCCAGCTCTGTCTGCACTGGCCTCTGCAGCTCTATCCGCACTGGCCTCTCCAGCTCTCTCTGCACTGGCATCTCCAGCTCTATCCGCATTGGCCTCTCCAGCTCTGTCTGCACTGGCATCTCCAGCTCTGTCTGCACTGGCCTCGCCAGCTCTGTCTGCACTGGCCTCTCCAGCTCTGTCTGCACTGGCCTCTCCAGCTCTATCCGCACTGGCCTCTCCAGCTCTCTCTGCACTGGCATCTCCAGCTCTATCCGCATTGGCCTCTCCAGCTCTGTCTGCACTGGCATCTCCAGCTCTGTCTGCACTGGCCTCGCCAGCTCTGTCTGCACTGGCCTCTCCAGCTCTGTCTGCACTGGCCTCTCCAGCTCTGTCTGCACTGGCCTCTCCAGCTCTGTCCGCACTGGCCACTCCAGCTCTGTCTGCACTGGCCTCTCCAGCTCTATCTGCACTGGCCTCTCCAGCTCTATCCGCACTGGCATCTCCAGCTCTGTCTGCACTGGCCTCTCCTGCTCTATCCGCACTGGCGTCTCCAGCTCTCGCCGCACTGGCCTCTCCAGCTCTGTCTGAACTGGCCTCTCCAGCTCTGTCTGCACTGGCCTCTCCAGCTCTATCTGTACAGGCGTCTCCAGCTCTGTCTGCACTGGCCTCTCCAGCTCTGTCTGCACTGGCCTCTCCAGCTCTATCCGCACTGGCATCTCCAGCTCTATCCGCACTGGCCTCGCCAGCTCTGTCCGCACTGGCCTATCCAGCTCTATCCGCACTTGCCTCTCCATCTCTATCCGCACTGGCATCTCCATCTCTATCCGCACTGGCGTCTCCAGCTCTATCTGCACTGGCGTCTCCAGCTCTGTCAGCACTGGCCTCTCCAGCTCTGTCTGCACTGGCATCTCCAGCTCTATCTGCACTGGCCTGTCCAGCTCTATCTGCACTGGCATCTCCAGCTCTGTCTGCACTGGCCTCTCCAGCTCTATCTGCACTGGCCTCTCCAGCTCTCTCCGCACTGGCCTCTCCAGCTCTCTCCACACTGATCTCCAGCTCTCTCCGCACTGGCCTCTCCAGCTCTCTCCGCACTGGCGTCTCCAGCTCTCTCCGCACTGGCCTCTCCAGCTCTCTCCGCACTGGTCTCTCCAGCTCTCTCCGCACTGGCATCTCCAGCTCGGTTTGCACTGGCATCTCCAGCTCTGTCCGCACTGGCCTCTCCAGCTCTGTCTGCACTGGCCTCTCCAGCTCTGTCTGCACTGGCCTCTCCAGCTCTGTCTGCACTGGCCTCTCCAGCTCTATCTGCACTGGCCTCTCCAGCTCTATCCGCACTGGCATCTCCAGCTCTGTCTGCACTGGCCTCTCCTGCTCTATCCGCACTGGC
The DNA here is from genome assembly GCF_047496885.1 of Scyliorhinus torazame. Lineage (NCBI taxonomy): Eukaryota > Metazoa > Chordata > Chondrichthyes > Carcharhiniformes > Scyliorhinidae > Scyliorhinus > Scyliorhinus torazame. Next base: position 1,096,951 of record NC_092720.1, read on the forward strand.
GTCTCCAGCTCTCGCCGCACTGGCCTCTCCAGCTCTGTCTGAACTGGCCTCTCCAGCTCTGTCTGCACTGGCCTCTCCAGCTCTATCTGTACAGGCGTCTCCAGCTCTGTCTGCACTGGCCACTCCAGCTCTGTCTGCACTGGCCTCTCCAGCTCTATCCGCACTGGCATCTCCAGCTCTCTCCGCACTGGCCTCGCCAGCTCTGTCCGCACTGGCCTCTCCAGCTCTATCCGCACTTGCCTCTCCATCTCTATCCGCACTGGCATCTCCACCTCTATCCGCACTGGCGTCTCCAGCTCTATCTGCACTGGCGTCTCCAGCTCTGTCAGCACTGGCCTCTCCAGCTCTGTCTGCACTGGCCTCTCCAGCTCTATCCGCACTGGCGTCTCCAGCTCTCTCCGCACTGGCCTCTCCAGCTCTCTCCGCACTGGCCTCTCCAGCTCTATCCGCACTGGCGTCTCCAGCTCTCTCCGCACTGGCCTCTCCAGCTCTGTCTGCACTGGCCTCTCCAGCTCTGTCTGCACTGGCCTCTCCAGCTCTATCCGCACTGGCCTCTCCGGCTCTATCCGCACTGGCATCTCCAGCTCTATCCGCACTGGACTCGCCAGCTCTGTTTGCACTGGCCTCTCCAGCTCTATCCGCACTGGCGGCTCCAGCTCTATCTGCACTGACGTCTCCAGCTCTATCAGCACTGGCCTCTCCAGCTCTATCCGCACTGGCGTCTCCAGCTCTATCCGCACTGGCATCTCCAGCTCTATCTGCACTGGCCTCTCCAGCTCTGTCTGCACTGGCCTCTGCAGCTCTATCCGCACTGGCCTCTCCAGCTCTGTCTGCACTGGCCTCTGCAGCTCTATCCGCACTGGCCTCTCCAGCTCTGTCTGCACTGGCATCTCCAGCTCTATCCGCATTGGCCTCTCCAGCTCTGTCTGCACTGGCATCTCCAGCTCTGTCTGCACTGGCCTCGCCAGCTCTGTATGCACTGGCCTCTCCAGCTCTGTCTACACTGGCCTCGCCAGCTCTGTCTGCACTGGCCTCGCCAGCTCTGTCTGCACTGGCCTCTCCTGCTCTATCCGCACTGGCGTCTCCAGCTCTCGCCGCACTGGCCTCTCCAGCTCTGTCTGAACTGGCCTCTCCAGCTCTGTCTGCACTGGCCTCTCCAGCTCTATCTGTACAGGCGTCTCCAGCTCTGTCTGCACTGGCCTCTCCAGCTCTGTCTGCACTGGCCTCTCCAGCTCTATCCGCACTGGCATCTCCAGCTCTATCCGCACTGGCCTCGCCAGCTCTGTCCGCACTGGCCTCTCCAGCTCTATCCGCACTTGCCTCTCCATCTCTATCCGCACTGGCATCTCCATCTCTATCCGCACTGGCGTCTCCAGCTCTATCTGCACTGGCGTCTCCAGCTCTGTCAGCACTGGCCTCTCCAGCTCTGTCTGCACTGGCATCTCCAGCTCTATCTGCACTGGCCTGTCCAGCTCTATCTGCACTGGCATCTCCAGCTCTGTCTGCACTGGCCTCTCCAGCTCTATCTGCACTGGCCTCTCCAGCTCTCTCCGCACTGGCCTCTCCAGCTCTCTCCACACTGATCTCCAGCTCTCTCCGCACTGGCCTCTCCAGCTCTCTCCGCACTGGCGTCTCCAGCTCTCTCCGCACTGGCCTCTCCAGCTCTCTCCGCACTGGTCTCTCCAGCTCTCTCCGCACTGGCATCTCCAGCTCGGTTTGCACTGGCATCTCCAGCTCTGTCCGCACTGGCCTCTCCAGCTCTGTCTGCACTGGCCTCTCCAGCTCTGTCTGCACTGGCCTCTCCAGCTCTGTCTGCACTGGCCTCTCCAGCTCTATCTGCACTGGCCTCTCCAGCTCTATCCGCACTGGCATCTCCAGCTCTGTCTGCACTGGCCTCTCCTGCTCTATCCGCACTGGCATCTCCAGCTCTCGCCGCACTGGCCTCTCCAGCTCTGTCTGAACTGGCCTCTCCAGCTCTGTCTGCACTGGCCTCTCCAGCTCTATCTGTACAGGCGTCTCCAGCTCTGTCTGCACTGGCCTCTCCAGCTCTGTCTGCACTGGCCTCTCCAGCTCTATCCGCACTGGCATCTCCAGCTCTCTCCGCACTGGCCTCGCCAGCTCTGTCCGCACTGGCCTCTCCAGCGCTATCCGCACTTGCCTCTCCATCTCTATCCGCACTGGCATCTCCACCTCTATCCGCACTGGCGTCTCCAGCTCTATCTGCACTGGCGTCTCCAGCTCTGTCAGCACTGGCCTCTCCAGCTCTGTCTGCACTGGCCTCTCCAGCTCTATCCGCACTGGCGTCTCCAGCTCTCTCCGCACTGGCCTCTCCAGCTCTCTCCGCACTGGCCTCTCCAGCTCTATCCGCACTGGCGTCTCCAGCTCTCTCCGCACTGGCCTCTCCAGCTCTGTCTGCACTGGCCTCTCCAGCTCTGTCTGCACTGGCATCTCCAGCTCTATCCGCACTGGCCTCTCCGGCTCTATCCGCACTGGCATCTCCAGCTCTATCCGCACTGGCGGCTCCAGCTCTATCTGCACTGACGTCTCCAGCTCTATCAGCACTGGCCTCTCCAGCTCTATCCGCACTGGCGTCTCCAGCTCTATCCGCACTGGCATCTCCAGCTCTATCTGCACTGGCCTCTCCAGCTCTGTCTGCACTGGCCTCTGCAGCTCTATCCGCACTGGCCTCTCCAGCTCTGTCTGCACTGGCATCTCCAGCTCTATCCGCATTGGCCTCTCCAGCTCTGTCTGCACTGGCATCTCCAGCTCTGTCTGCACTGGCCTCGCCAGCTCTGTATGCACTGGCCTCTCCAGCTCTGTCTACACTGGCCTCGCCAGCTCTGTCTGCACTGGCCTCGCCAGCTCTGTCTGCACTGGCCTCTCCAGCTCTGTCTGCCCTGGCCTCTCCAGCTCTGTCTGCACTGGCCTCTCCAGCTCTGTGTGCACTGGCCTCTCCAGCTCTATCCGCACTGGCATCTCTAGCTCTGTCTGCACTGGCATCTCCAGCCCTCTCTGCACTGGCCTCTCCAGCTCTATCCGCACTGGCATCGCCAGCTCTGTCTGCACTGACCTCTCCAGCTCTGTCAGCACTGGCCTCTCCAGCTCTGTCTGCACTGGCGTCTCCAGCTCTGTCTGCACTGGCCTCTCCAGCTCTATCCGCACTGGCGTCTCCAGCTCTCTCCGCACCGGCCTCTCCAGCTCTATCTGCACTCGCGTCTCCAGCTCTCTACGCACTGGCCTCTCCAGCTCTGTCTGCACTGGCCACTCCAGCTCTCTCCGCACTGGCGTCTACAGCTCTCTCCGCACTGGCCTCTCCAACTCTATCCACACTGGCATCTCCAGCTCTGTCTGCACTGGCATCTCCAACTCTGTCGGCACTGGCATCTCCAGCTCTGTCCGCACTGGCCTCTCCAGCTCTGTCTGCACTGGCCTCTGCAGCTCTGTCTGCACTGGCCTCTCCAGCTCTGTCTGCACTGGCCTCTCCAGCTCTGTCTGCACTGGTCTCTCCAGCTCTACCTGCACTGGCCTCTCCAGCTCTGTCTGCACTGGCCTCTCCAGCTCTGTATGCACTGGCCTCTCCAGCTCTGTCTGCACTGGCCTCTCCAGCTCTGTCTGCACTGGCATCTCCAGCTCTGTCTGCACTGGCCTCTCCAGCTCTATCCGCACTGGCGTCTCCAGCTCTCTCCGCACTGGCCTCTCCAGCACTGTCTGAACTGGCCTCTCCAGCTCTGTCTGCACTGGCCTCTCCAGCTCTGTCTGCACTGGCCTCTCCAGCTCTGTCTGCACTGGCCTCTCCAGCTCTGTCTGCACTGGCCTCTCCAGCTCTGTCTGCACTGGCCTCTCCAGCTCTCTCCGCACTGGCCTCTCCAGCTCTCTCCGCTCTGGCCTCTCCAGCTCAATCCGCACTGGCCTCTCCAGCTCCCTCCGCACTGGCGTCTCCAGCTCTCTCCGCACTGGCATCTCCAGCTCTCTCCGCACTGGCCTCTCCAGCTCTATCCGCACTGGCCTCTCCAGCTCTGTCTGCACTGGCCTCTCCAGCTCTGTCTCCACTGGTCTCTCCAGCTCTATCCGCACTGGGCTCTCCAGCTCTATCCGCACTGGCATCTCCAGCTCTCTCCGCACTGGTGTCTCCAGCTTTCTCTGCAGTGGCGTCTCCAGCTCTGTCCGCACTGACCTCTCCAGCTCTGTTCCCACTGGCCTCTCCAGCTCTGTCCGCACTGGCATCTCCAGCTCTATCCGCACTGGCCTCTCAAGCTCTGTCTCCACTGGTCTCTCCAGCTCTATCCGCACTGGGCTCTCCAGCTCTATCCGCACTGGCATCTCCAGCTCTCTCCGCACTGGTGTCTCCAGCTTTCTCTGCACTGGCATCTCCAGCTCTGTCTACACTGGCCTCGCCAGCTCTGTCTGCACTGGCCTCGCCAGCTCTGTCTGCACTGGCCTCTCCTGCTCTATCCGCACTGGCGTCTCCAGCTCTCGCCGCACTGGCCTCTCCAGCTCTGTCTGAACTGGCCTCTCCAGCTCTGTCTGCACTGGCCTCTCCAGCTCTATCTGTACAGGCGTCTCCAGCTCTGTCTGCACTGGCCTCTCCAGCTCTGTCTGCACTGGCCTCTCCAGCTCTATCCGCACTGGCATCTCCAGCTCTATCCGCACTGGCCTCGCCAGCTCTGTCCGCACTGGCCTCTCCAGCTCTATCCGCACTTGCCTCTCCATCTCTATCCGCACTGGCATCTCCATCTCTATCCGCACTGGCGTCTCCAGCTCTATCTGCACTGGCGTCTCCAGCTCTGTCAGCACTGGCCTCTCCAGCTCTGTCTGCACTGGCATCTCCAGCTCTATCTGCACTGGCCTGTCCAGCTCTATCTGCACTGGCATCTCCAGCTCTGTCTGCACTGGCCTCTCCAGCTCTATCTGCACTGGCCTCTCCAGCTCTCTCCGCACTGGCCTCTCCAGCTCTCTCCACACTGATCTCCAGCTCTCTCCGCACTGGCCTCTCCAGCTCTCTCCGCACTGGCGTCTCCAGCTCTCTCCGCACTGGCCTCTCCAGCTCTCTCCGCACTGGTCTCTCCAGCTCTCTCCGCACTGGCATCTCCAGCTCGGTTTGCACTGGCATCTCCAGCTCTGTCCGCACTGGCCTCTCCAGCTCTGTCTGCACTGGCCTCTCCAGCTCTGTCTGCACTGGCCTCTCCAGCTCTGTCTGCACTGGCCTCTCCAGCTCTATCTGCACTGGCCTCTCCAGCTCTATCCGCACTGGCATCTCCAGCTCTGTCTGCACTGGCCTCTCCTGCTCTATCCGCACTGGCATCTCCAGCTCTCGCCGCACTGGCCTCTCCAGCTCTGTCTGAACTGGCCTCTCCAGCTCTGTCTGCACTGGCCTCTCCAGCTCTGTCTGCACTGGCCTCTCCAGCTCTATCCGCACTGGCATCTCCAGCTCTCTCCGCACTGGCCTCGCCAGCTCTGTCCGCACTGGCCTCTCCAGCGCTATCCGCACTTGCCTCTCCATCTCTATCCGCACTGGCATCTCCACCTCTATCCGCACTGGCGTCTCCAGCTCTATCTGCACTGGCGTCTCCAGCTCTGTCAGCACTGGCCTCTCCAGCTCTGTCTGCACTGGCCTCTCCAGCTCTATCCGCACTGGCGTCTCCAGCTCTCTCCGCACTGGCCTCTCCAGCTCTCTCCGCACTGGCCTCTCCAGCTCTATCCGCACTGGCGTCTCCAGCTCTCTCCGCACTGGCCTCTCCAGCTCTGTCTGCACTGGCCTCTCCAGCTCTGTCTGCACTGGCCTCTCCAGCTCTATCCGCACTGGCCTCTCCGGCTCTATCCGCACTGGCATCTCCAGCTCTATCCGCACTGGACTCGCCACCTCTGTTTGCACTGGCCTCTCCAGCTCTATCCGCACTGGCGGCTCCAGCTCTATCTGCACTGACGTCTCCAGCTCTATCAGCACTGGCCTCTCCAGCTCTATCCGCACTGGCGTCTCCAGCTCTATCCGCACTGGCATCTCCAGCTCTATCTGCACTGGCCTCTCCAGCTCTGTCTGCACTGGCCTCTGCAGCTCTATCCGCACTGGCCTCTCCAGCTCTGTCTGCACTGGCCTCTGCAGCTCTATCCGCACTGGCCTCTCCAGCTCTCTCTGCACTGGCATCTCCAGCTCTATCCGCATTGGCCTCTCCAGCTCTGTCTGCACTGGCATCTCCAGCTCTGTCTACACTGGCCTCGCCAGCTCTGTCTGCACTGGCCTCGCCAGCTCTGTCTGCACTGGCCTCTCCAGCTCTGTCTGCCCTGGCCTCTCCAGCTCTGTCTGCACTGGCCTCTCCAGCTCTGTGTGCACTGGCCTCTCCAGCTCTATCCGCACTGGCATCTCTAGCTCTGTCTGCACTGGCATCTCCAGCCCTCTCTGCACTGGCCTCTCCAGCTCTATCCGCACTGGCATCGCCAGCTCTGTCTGCACTGACCTCTCCAGCTCTGTCAGCACTGGCCTCTCCAGCTCTGTCTGCACTGGCCTCTCCAGCTCTATCCGCACTGGCGTCTCCAGCTCTCTCCGCACCGGCCTCTCCAGCTCTATCTGCACTCGCGTCTCCAGCTCTCTACGCACTGGCCTCTCCAGCTCTGTCTGCACTGGCCACTCCAGCTCTCTCCGCACTGGCGTCTACAGCTCTGTCTGCACTGGCCACTCCAGCTCTCTCCGCACTGGCCTCTCCAGCTCTGTCTGCACTGGCCACTCCAGCTCTCTCCGCACTGGCCTCTCCAGCTCTGTCTGCACTGGCCACTCCAGCTCTCTCCGCACTGGCCTCTCCAGCTCTGTCTGCACTGGCCACTCCAGCTCTCTCCGCACTGGCGTCTCCAGCTCTCTCCGCACTGGCCTCTCCAACTCTATCCACACTGGCATCTCCAGCTCTGTCTGCACTGGCATCTCCAACTCTGTCGGCACTGGCATCTCCAGCTCTGTCCGCACTGGCCTCTCCAGCTCTGTCTGCACTGGCCTCTGCAGCTCTGTCTGCACTGGCCTCTCCAGCTCTGTCTGCACTGGCCTCTCCAGCTCTGTCTGCACTGGTCTCTCCAGCTCTACCTGCACTGGCCTCTCCAGCTCTGTCTGCACTGGCCTCTCCAGCTCTGTATGCACTGGCCTCTCCAGCTCTGTCTGCACTGGCCTCTCCAGCTCTGTCTGCACTGGCATCTCCAGCTCTGTCTGCACTGGCCTCTCCAGCTCTATCCGCACTGGCGTCTCCAGCTCTCTCCGCACTGGCCTCTCCAGCACTGTCTGAACTGGCCTCTCCAGCTCTGTCTGCACTGGCCTCTCCAGCTCTGTCTGCACTGGCCTCTCCAGCTCTGTCTGCACTGGCCTCTCCAGCTCTGTCTGCACTGGCCTCTCCAGCTCTGTCTGCACTGGCCTCTCCAGCTCTCTCCGCACTGGCCTCTCCAGCTCTCTCCGCTCTGGCCTCTCCAGCTCAATCCGCACTGGCCTCTCCAGCTCCCTCCGCACTGGCGTCTCCAGCTCTCTCCGCACTGGCATCTCCAGCTCTCTCCGCACTGGCCTCTCCAGCTCTATCCGCACTGGCCTCTCCAGCTCTGTCTGCACTGGCCTCTCCAGCTCTGTCTCCACTGGTCTCTCCAGCTCTATCCGCACTGGGCTCTCCAGCTCTATCCGCACTGGCATCTCCAGCTCTCTCCGCACTGGTGTCTCCAGCTTTCTCTGCAGTGGCGTCTCCAGCTCTGTCCGCACTGACCTCTCCAGCTCTGTTCCCACTGGCCTCTCCAGCTCTGTCCGCACTGGCATCTCCAGCTCTATCCGCACTGGCCTCTCAAGCTCTGTACGCACTGGCATCTCCAGCTCTATCCGCACTGGCCCCTCCCGCTCTATCCGCACTGGCATCTCCAGCTCTCTCCGCACTGGCGTCTCCAGCTCTCTCTGCAGTGGCGTCTCCAGCTCTGTCCGCACTGACCTCTCCAGCTCTGTTCCCACTGGCCTCTCCAGCTCTGTCCGCACTGGCATCTCCAGCTCTATCCGCACTGGCCTCTCCAGCTCTGTCTGCACTGGAATCTCCAGCTCTGTCTCCACTGGCATCTCCAGCTCTGTCTGCACTGGCCTCTCCAGCTCTATTCGCATTGGCCTCTCCAGCGCTGTCAGCACTGGCATCTCCAGCTCTGTCTGCACTGGCATTTCCAGCTCTATCTGCACTGGCATCTCCAGCTCTATCTGCACTGGCCTCTCCAGCTCTATCCGCACTGGCATCTCCAACTCTGTCTGCACTGGCCTCTCCAGCTCTATCCGCACTGGCCTCTCCAACTCTCTCTGCACTGGCCTCTCCAGCTCTATCCGCACTGGCCTCTCCAGCTCTCTCCGCACTGGCCTCTCCGGCTCTCTCCGCAATGGCCTCTCCAGTTCTTTCAGCACTGGCCTCTCCAGCTCTGTCTGCACTGGCCTCTCCAGCTCTGTCTGCACTGGCCCCTCCAGCTCTGTCTGCACTGGCATCTCCAGCTCTGTCTGCACTGGCCTCTCCAGCTCTATCCGCACTGGCGTCTCCAGCTCTGTCCGCACCGACTTCTCCAGCTCTGTCCGCACTGGCGCCTCCAGCACTATCCGCACTGGCCTCTCCAGCTCTATCCGCACTGACATCTCCAGCTCTGTCCGCACTGGCGTCTCCAGCTCTATCCGCACTTGCCTCTCCATCTCTATCCGCACTGGCATCTCCACCTCTATCCGCACTGGCGTCTCCAGCTCTATCTGCACTGGCGTCTCCAGCTCTGTCAGCACTGGCCTCTCCAGCTCTGTCTGCACTGGCCTCTCCAGCTCTATCCGCACTGGCGTCTCCAGCTCTCTCCGCACTGGCCTCTCCAGCTCTCTCCGCACTGGCCTCTCCAGCTCTATCCGCACTGGCGTCTCCAGCTCTCTCCGCACTGGCCTCTCCAGCTCTGTCTGCACTGGCCTCTCCAGCTCTGTCTGCACTGGCCTCTCCAGCTCTATCCGCACTGGCCTCTCCGGCTCTATCCGCACTGGCCTCTCCAGCTCTATCCGCACTGGCCTCTCCGGCTCTATCCGCACTGGCATCTCCAGCTCTATCCGCACTGGACTCGCCAGCTCTGTTTGCACTGGCCTCTCCAGCTCTATCCGCACTGGCGGCTCCAGCTCTATCTGCACTGACGTCTCCAGCTCTATCAGCACTGGCCTCTCCAGCTCTATCCGCACTGGCGTCTCCAGCTCTATCCGCACTGGCATCTCCAGCTCTATCTGCACTGGCCTCTCCAGCTCTGTCTGCACTGGCCTCTGCAGCTCTATCCGCACTGGCCTCTCCAGCTCTGTTTGCACTGGCCTCTCCAGCTCTATCCGCACTGGCGGCTCCAGCTCTATCTGCACTGACGTCTCCAGCTCTATCAGCACTGGCCTCTGCAGCTCTATCCGCACTGGCCTCTCCAGCTCTGTCTGCACTGGCATCTCCAGCTCTATCTGCATTGGCCTCTCCAGCTCTGTCTGCACTGGCATCTCCAGCTCTGTCTGCACTGGCCTCGCCAGCTCTGTATGCACTGGCCTCTCCAGCTCTGTCTACACTGGCCTCGCCAGCTCTGTCTGCACTGGCCTCGCCAGCTCTGTCTGCACTGGCCTCTCCTGCTCTATCCGCACTGGCGTCTCCAGCTCTCGCCGCACTGGCCTCTCCAGCTCTGTCTGAACTGGCCTCTCCAGCTCTGTCTGCACTGGCCTCTCCAGCTCTATCTGTACAGGCGTCTCCAGCTCTGTCTGCACTGGCCTCTCCAGCTCTGTCTGCACTGGCCTCTCCAGCTCTATCCGCACTGGCATCTCCAGCTCTATCCGCACTGGCCTCGCCAGCTCTGTCCGCACTGGCCTCTCCAGCTCTATCCGCACTTGCCTCTCCATCTCTATCCGCACTGGCATCTCCATCTCTATCCGCACTGGCGTCTCCAGCTCTATCTGCACTGGCGTCTCCAGCTCTGTCAGCACTGGCCTCTCCAGCTCTGTCTGCACTGGCATCTCCAGCTCTATCTGCACTGGCCTGTCCAGCTCTATCTGCACTGGCATCTCCAGCTCTGTCTGCACTGGCCTCTCCAGCTCTATCTGCACTGGCCTCTCCAGCTCTCTCCGCACTGGCCTCTCCAGCTCTCTCCACACTGATCTCCAGCTCTCTCCGCACTGGCCTCTCCAGCTCTCTCCGCACTGGCGTCTCCAGCTCTCTCCGCACTGGCCTCTCCAGCTCTCTCCGCACTGGTCTCTCCAGCTCTCTCCGCACTGGCATCTCCAGCTCGGTTTGCACTGGCATCTCCAGCTCTGTCCGCACTGGCCTCTCCAGCTCTGTCTGCACTGGCCTCTCCAGCTCTGTCTGCACTGGCCTCTCCAGCTCTGTCTGCACTGGCCTCTCCAGCTCTATCTGCACTGGCCTCTCCAGCTCTATCCGCACTGGCATCTCCAGCTCTGTCTGCACTGGCCTCTCCTGCTCTATCCGCACTGGCGTCTCCAGCTCTCGCCGCACTGGCCTCTCCAGCTCTGTCTGAACTGGCCTCTCCAGCTCTGTCTGCACTGGCCTCTCCAGCTCTATCTGTACAGGCGTCTCCAGCTCTGTCTGCACTGGCCTCTCCAGCTCTGTCTGCACTGGCCTCTCCAGCTCTATCCGCACTGGCATCTCCAGCTCTCTCCGCACTGGCCTCGCCAGCTCTGTCCGCACTGGCCTCTCCAGCGCTATCCGCACTTGCCTCTCCATCTCTATCCGCACTGGCATCTCCACCTCTATCCGCACTGGCGTCTCCAGCTCTATCTGCACTGGCGTCTCCAGCTCTGTCAGCACTGGCCTCTCCAGCTCTGTCTGCACTGGCCTCTCCAGCTCTATCCGCACTGGCGTCTCCAGCTCTCTCCGCACTGGCCTCTCCAGCTCTCTCCGCACTGGCCTCTCCAGCTCTATCCGCACTGGCGTCTCCAGCTCTCTCCGCACTGGCCTCTCCAGCTCTGTCTGCACTGGCCTCTCCAGCTCTGTCTGCACTGGCCTCTCCAGCTCTATCCGCACTGGCCTCTCCGGCTCTATCCGCACTGGCATCTCCAGCTCTATCCGCACTGGACTCGCCAGCTCTGTTTGCACTGGCCTCTCCAGCTCTATCCGCACTGGCGGCTCCAGCTCTATCTGCACTGACGTCTCCAGCTCTATCAGCACTGGCCTCTCCAGCTCTATCCGCACTGGCGTCTCCAGCTCTATCCGCACTGGCATCTCCAGCTCTATCTGCACTGGCCTCTCCAGCTCTGTCTGCACTGGCCTCTGCAGCTCTATCCGCACTGGCCTCTCCAGCTCTGTCTGCACTGGCCTCTGCAGCTCTATCCGCACTGGCCTCTCCAGCTCTCTCTGCACTGGCATCTCCAGCTCTATCCGCATTGGCCTCTCCAGCTCTGTCTGCACTGGCATCTCCAGCTCTGTCTGCACTGGCCTCGCCAGCTCTGTATGCTCTGGCCTCTCCAGCTCTGTCTACACTGGCCTCGCCAGCTCTGTCTGCACTGGCCTCGCCAGCTCTGTCTGCACTGGCCTCTCCAGCTCTGTCTGCCCTGGCCTCTCCAGCTCTGTCTGCACTGGCCTCTCCAGCTCTGTGTGCACTGGCCTCTCCAGCTCTATCCGCACTGGCATCTCTAGCTCTGTCTGCACTGGCATCTCCAGCCCTCTCTGCACTGGCCTCTCCAGCTCTATCCGCACTGGCATCGCCAGCTCTGTCTGCACTGACCTCTCCAGCTCTGTCAGCACTGGCCTCTCCAGCTCTGTCTGCACTGGCGTCTCCAGCTCTGTCTGCACTGGCCTCTCCAGCTCTATCCGCACTGGCGTCTCCAGCTCTCTCCGCACCGGCCTCTCCAGCTCTATCTGCACTCGCGTCTCCAGCTCTCTACGCACTGGCCTCTCCAGCTCTGTCTGCACTGGCCACTCCAGCTCTCTCCGCACTGGCGTCTACAGCTCTCTCCGCACTGGCCTCTCCAACTCTATCCACACTGGCATCTCCAGCTCTGTCTGCACTGGCATCTCCAACTCTGTCGGCACTGGCATCTCCAGCTCTGTCCGCACTGGCCTCTCCAGCTCTGTCTGCACTGGCCTCTGCAGCTCTGTCTGCACTGGCCTCTCCAGCTCTGTCTGCACTGGCCTCTGCAGCTCTGTCTGCACTGGCATCTCCAACTCTGTCGGCACTGGCATCTCCAGCTCTGTCCGCACTGGCCTCTCCAGCTCTGTCTGCACTGGCCTCTGCAGCTCTATCCGCACTGGCCTCTCCAGCTCTGTCTGCACTGGCCTCTCCAGCTCTGTCTGCACTGGTCTCTCCAGCTCTGTCCGCACTGGCATCTCCAGCTCTGTCTGCACTGGCCTCTCCAGCTCTGTATGCACTGGCCTCTCCAGCTCTGTCTGCACTGGCCTCTCCAGCTCTGTCTGCACTGGCATCTCCAGCTCTGTCTGCACTGGCCTCTCCAGCTCTATCCGCACTGGCGTCTCCAGCTCTCTCCGCACTGGCCTCTCCAGCACTGTCTGAACTGGCCTCTCCAGCTCTGTCTGCACTGGCCTCTCCAGCTCTGTCTGCACTGGCCTCTCCAGCTCTGTCTGCACTGGCCTCTCCAGCTCTGTCTGCACTGGCCTCTCCAGCTCTGTCTGCACTGGCCTCTCCAGCTCTCTCCGCACTGGCCTCTCCAGCTCTCTCCGCTCTGGCCTCTCCAGCTCTATCCGCACTGGCCTCTCCAGCTCCCTCCGCACTGGCGTCTCCAGCTCTCTCCGCACTGGCATCTCCAGCTCTCTCCGCACTGGCCTCTCCAGCTCTATCCGCACTGGCCTCTCCAGCTCTGTCTGCACTGGCCTCTCCAGCTCTGTCTCCACTGGTCTCTCCAGCTCTATCCGCACTGGGCTCTCCAGCTCTATCCGCACTGGCATCTCCAGCTCTCTCCGCACTGGTGTCTCCAGCTTTCTCTGCAGTGGCGTCTCCAGCTCTGTCCGCACTGACCTCTCCAGCTCTGTTCCCACTGGCCTCTCCAGCTCTGTCCGCACTGGCATCTCCAGCTCTATCCGCACTGGCCTCTCAAGCTCTGTACGCACTGGCATCTCCAGCTCTATCCGCACTGGCCCCTCCCGCTCTATCCGCACTGGCATCTCCAGCTCTCTCCGCACTGGCGTCTCCAGCTCTCTCTGCAGTGGCGTCTCCAGCTCTGTCCGCACTGACCTCTCCAGCTCTGTTCCCACTGGCCTCTCCAGCTCTGTCCGCACTGGCATCTCCAGCTCTATCCGCACTGGCCTCTCCAGCTCTGTCTGCACTGGAATCTCCAGCTCTGTCTCCACTGGCATCTCCAGCTCTGTCTGCACTGGCCTCTCCAGCTCTATCCGCATTGGCCTCTCCAGCGCTGTCAGCACTGGCATCTCCAGCTCTGTCTGCACTGGCATTTCCAGCTCTATCTGCACTGGCATCTCCAGCTCTATCTGCACTGGCCTCTCCAGCTCTATCCGCACTGGCATCTCCAACTCTGTCTGCACTGGCCTCTCCAGCTCTATCCGCACTGGCCTCTCCAACTCTCTCTGCACTGGCCTCTCCAGCTCTATCCGCACTGGCCTCTCCAGCTCTCTCCGCACTGGCCTCTCCGGCTCTCTCCGCAATGGCCTCTCCAGTTCTTTCAGCACTGGCCTCTCCAGCTCTGTCTGCACTGGCCTCTCCAGCTCTGTCTGCACTGGCCCCTCCAGCTCTGTCTGCACTGGCATCTCCAGCTCTGTCTGCACTGGCCTCTCCAGCTCTATCCGCACTGGCGTCTCCAGCTCTGTCCGCACCGACTTCTCCAGCTCTGTCCGCACTGGCGCCTCCAGCACTATCCGCACTGGCCTCTCCAGCTCTATCCGCACTGACATCTCCAGCTCTGTCCGCACTGGCGTCTCCAGCTCTCTCCGCACTGGCCTCTCCAGCTCTATCCGCACTGGCGTCTCCAGCTCTCTCCGCACTGGCCTCTCCATCTCTGTCTGCACTGGCCTCTCCAGCTCTGTCTGCACTGGGCTCTCCAGCTCTATCCGCACTGGCGTCTCCAGCTCTCTCCGCACTGGCCTCTCCAGCTCTATCCGCACCGGCCTCTCCAGCTCTGTCTGCACTGGCCTCTCCAGCTCTGTCTGCACTGGCCTCTCCAGCTCTATCCGCACTGGCCTCTCCAGCTCTATCCGCACTGGCCTCTCCAGCTCTGTCTGCACTGGCCTCTCCAGCTCTCTCCGCACTGGCCTCTCCAACTCTCTCCGCACTGGCCTCTCCAGCTCTATCCGCACTGGCCTCTCCAGCTCCCTCCGCACTGGCGTCTCCAGCTCTCTCCGCACTGGCGTCTCCAGCTCTCTCCGCACTGGCCTCTCCAGCTCTATCAGCACTGGCCTCTCCAGCTCTGTCTGCACTGGCCTCTCCAGCTCTGTCTCCACTGGCCTCTCCAGCTCTATCCGCACTGGGCTCTCCAGCTCTATCCGCACTGGCACCTCCAGCTCTCTCCGCACTGGCGTCTCCAGCTCTCTCTGCAGTGGCGTCTCCAGCTCTGTCCGCACTGACCTCTCCAGATCTGTTCCCACTGGCCTCTCCAGCTCTGTCCGCACTGGCATCTCCAGCTCTATCCGCACTGGCCTCTCAAGCTCTATACGCACTGGCATCTCCAGCTCTATCCGCACTGGCCCCTCCCGCTCTATCCGCACTGGCGTCTCCAGCTCTCTCTGCAGTGGCGTCTCCAGCTCTGTCCGCACTGACCTCTCCAGCTCTGTTCCCACTGGCCTCTCCAGCTCTGTCCGCACTGGCATCTCCAGCTCTATCCGCACTGGCCTCTCCAGCTCTGTCTGCACTGGAATCTCCAGCTCTGTCTCCACTGGCATCTCCAGCTCTGTCTGCACTGGCCTCTCCAGCTCTATCCACACTGGCATCTCCAGCTCTGTCTGCACAGGAATCTCCAGCTCTGTCTCCACTGGCATCTCCAGCTCTGTCCGCACTGGCCTGTCCAGCTCTGTCAGCACTGGCCTCTCCAGCGCTGTCAGCACTGGCCCCTCCAGCTCTGTCTGACTGGCATCTCCAGCTCTACCTGCACTGGCATCTCCAGCTCTATCTGCACTGGCATCTCCAGCTCTATCCGCACTGGCATCTCCAGCTCTGTCTGCACTGGCCTCTCCAGCTCTATCCGCACTGGCCTCTCCAACTCTCTCTGCACTGGCCTCTCCAGCTCTATCCGCACTGGCCTCTCCAGCTCTCTCCGCACTGGCCTCTCCAGCTCTCTCCGCACTGGCCTCTCCAGTTCTGTCAGCACTGGCCTCTCCAGCTCTGTCTGCACTGGCCTCTCCAGCTCTGTCTGCACTGGCATCTCCAGCTCTGTCTGCACTGGCATCTCCAGCTCTGTCCGCACTGGCGTCTCCAGCTCTCTCCGCACTGGCCTCTCCAGCTCTATCCGCACTGGTGTCTCCAGCTCTGTCCGCACTGGCGTCTCCAGCTCTCTCCGCACTGGCCTCTCCAGCTCTATCCGCACTGGTGTCTCCAGCTCTCTCCGCACTGGCCTCTCCATCTCTGTCTGCACTGGCCTCTCCAGCTCTGTCTGCACTGGGCTCTCCAGCTCTATCCGCACTGGCGTCTCCAGCTCTCTCCGCACTGGCCTCTCCAGCTCTATCCGCACTGGCCTCTCCAGCTCTATCCGCACTGGCCTCTGCAGCTCTGTCTGCACTGGCCTCTCCAGCTCTTTCCACACTGGCATCTCCAGCCCTGTCTGCACTGGCATCTCCAGCTCGGTCTGAACTGGCATCTCCAGCTCTGTCCGCACTGGCCTCTACAGCTCTGTCTGCACTGGCCTCTCCAGCTCTGTCTGCACTGGCCTCTCCAGCTCTGTCCGCACTGGCCTCTCCAGCTCTATCCGCACTGGCGTCTCCAGCTCTCTCCGCACTGGCCTCTCCAGCTCTATCCACACTGGCATCTCCAGCTCTGTCTGCACGGGCATCTCCAGCTCTGTCTGCACTGGCCTCACCAGCTCTATCTGTACAGGCGTCTCCAGCTCTATCCGCACTGGCATCTCTAGCTCTCTCCGCACTGGCATCTCCAGCTCTATCCGCACTGGCCTCTCCAGCTCTGTCAGCACTGGCATCTCCAGCTCCCTCCGCACCGGCCTCTCCAGCTCTGTCAGCACTGGCCTCTCCAGCTCTGTCTGTACTGGCATCTCCAGCTCTATCTGCACTGGCCTCTCCAGCTCTGTCTGCACTGGCTTCTCCAGCTCTGTCTGCACTGGCGTCCCCAGCTCTCTCCGCACTGGCCTCTCCAGCTCTATCCGCACTGGCGTCTCCAGTTCTCTCCGCACTGGCGTCTCCAGCTCTCTCCGCACTGGCCTCTCCAGCTCTATCCGCACTGGCGTCTCCAGTTCTCTCCGCACTGGCGTCTCCAGCTCTCTCCGCACTGGCCTCTCCAGCTCTATCCGCACTGTCGTCTCCAGCTCTATCCGCACTGGCGTCTCCAGCTCTCTCCGCACTGGCCTCTCCAGCTCTCTCCGCACTGGCATCTCCAGCTCCCTCCGCACTGGCCTCTCCAGCTCTGTCCGCACTGGCCTCTCCGACTCTATCCGCACTGGCATCTCCAGCTCTATCCGCACTGGACTCGCCAGCTCTATCCGCACTGGCGTCTCCAGCTCTCTCCGCACCGGCCTCTCCAGCTCTATCTGCACTGGAGTCTCCAGCTCTCTACGCACTGGCCACTCCAGCTCTCTCCGCACTGGCGTCTACAGCTCTCTCCGCACTGGCCTCTCCAGCTCTATCCACACTGGCATCTCCAGCTCTGTCTGCACTGGCATCTCCAACTCTGTCGGCACTGGCATCTCCAGCTCTGTCCGCACTGGCCTCTGCAGCTCTGTCTGCACTGGCCTCTCCAGCTGTGTCTGCACTGGCCTCTCCAGCTCTGTCTGCACTGGTCTCTCCAGATCTGTCTGCACTGGCCTCTCCAGCTCTGTCTGCACTGGCCTCTCCAGCTCTGTATGCACTGGCCTCTCCAGCTCTGTCTTCACTGGCCTCTACAGAACTGTCTGCACTGGCATCTCCAGCTCTATCTGCACTGGCCTCTCCAGCTCTATCCGCACTGGCATGTCCAGCTCTGTCTGCACTGGCCTCTCCAGCTCTATCCGCACTGGCCTCTCCAGCTCTGTCTGCACTGGCCCCTCCAGCTCTGTCTGCACTGGCATCTCCAGCTCTGTCTGCACTGGCCTCTCCAGCTCTATCCGCACTGGCGTCTTCAGCTCTGTCCGCACCGGCCTCTCCAGCTCTGTCTGCACTGGCGCCTCCAGCACTATCCGCACTGGCCTCTCCAGCTCTATCCGCACTGACATCTCCAGCTCTGTCCGCACTGGCATCTCCAGCTCTCTCCGCACTGGCCTCTCCATCTCTGTCTGCACTGGCCTCTCCAGCTCTGTCTGCACTGGCCTCTCCAGCTCTATCCGCACTGGCATCTCCAGCTCTGTCTGCACTGGCATCTCCAACTCTATCCGCACTGGCGTCTCCAGCTCTCGCCACACTGGCCTCTCCAGCTCTGTCTGAACTGGCCTCTCCAGCTCTGTCTGCACTGGCCTCACCAGCTCTATCTGTACA
The DNA here is from genome assembly GCF_047496885.1 of Scyliorhinus torazame. NCBI lineage: Eukaryota > Metazoa > Chordata > Chondrichthyes > Carcharhiniformes > Scyliorhinidae > Scyliorhinus > Scyliorhinus torazame. The sequence goes on from NC_092720.1 coordinate 1,114,509, forward strand.
GGCGTCTCCAGCTCTATCCGCACTGGCATCTCCAGCTCTGTCTGCACTGGCCTCTCCAACTCTATCCGCACTGGCGTCTCCAGCTCTCGCCACACTGGCCTCTCCAGCTCTGTCTGAACTGGCCTCTCCAGCTCTGTCTGCACTGGCCTCACCAGCTCTATCTGTACAGGCGTCTCCAGCTCTATCCGCACTGGCCTCTCCAGCTCTATCCGCACTGGCGTCTCCAGCTCTCTCCGCACTGGCCTCTCCAGCTCTATCCACACTGGCATCTCCAGCTCTGTCTGCACGGGCATCTCCAGCTCTGTCTGCACTGGCCTCACCAGCTCTATCTGTACAGGCGTCTCCAGCTCTATCCGCACTGGCATCTCTAGCTCTCTCCGCACTGGCATCTCCAGCTCTATCCGCACTGGCCTCTCCAGCTCTGTCAGCACTGGCATCTCCAGCTCCCTCCGCACCGGCCTCTCCAGCTCTATCTGCACTGGCCTCTCCAGCTCTGTCTGCACTGGCTTATCCAGCTCTGTCTGCACTGGCGTCCCCAGCTCTCTCCGCACTGGCCTCTCCAGCTCTATCCGCACTGGCGTCTCCAGTTCTCTCCGCACTGGCGTCTCCAGCTCTCTCCGCACTGGCCTCTCCAGCTCTATCCGCACTGGCGTCTCCAGTTCTCTCCGCACTGGCGTCTCCAGCTCTCTCCGCACTGGCCTCTCCAGCTCTCTCCGCACTGGCATCTCCAGCTCCCTCCGCACTGGCCTCTCCAGCTCTGTCCGCACTGGCCTCTCCGACTCTATCCGCACTGGCATCTCCAGCTCTATCCGCACTGGACTCGCCAGCTCTATCCGCACTGGCGTCTCCAGCTCTCTCCGCACCGGCCTCTCCAGCTCTATCTGCACTGGAGTCTCCAGCTCTCTACGCACTGGCCTCTCCAGCTCTGTCTGCACTGGCGTCTACAGCTCTCTCCGCACTGGCATCTCCAGCTCTGTCTGCACTGGCATCTCCAACTCTGTCGGCACTGGCATCTCCAGCTCTGTCCGCACTGGCCTCTGCAGCTCTGTCTGCACTGGCCTCTCCAGCTCTGTATGCACTGGCCTCTCCAGCTCTGTCTTCACTGGCCTCTACAGAACTGTCTGCACTGGCATCTCCAGCTCTATCTGCACTGGCCTCTCCAGCTCTATCCGCACTGGCATGTCCAGCTCTGTCTGCACTGGCCTCTCCAGCTCTATCCGCACTGGCGTCTCCAGCTCTCTCCGCACTGGCCTCTCCAGCTCTGTCTGAACTGGCCTCTCCAGCTCTGTCTGCACTGGCCTCTCCAGCTCTGTCTGCACTGGCCTCTCCAGCTCTGTCTGCACTGGCCTCTCCAGCTCTGTCTGCACTGGCCTCCAGCTCTGTCTGCACTGGCCTCTCCAGCTCTCTCCGCACTGGCCTCTCCAGCTCTCTCCGCACTGGCCTCTCCGGCTCTATCCGCACTGGCTTCTCCAGCTCCCTCCGCACTGGCGTCTCCAGCTCTCTCTGCACTGGCGTCTCCAGCTCTCTCCGCACTGGCCTCTCCAGCTCTATCCGCACTGGCCTCTCCAGCTCTGTCTGCACTGGCATCTCCAGCTCTATCTGCACTGGCATCTCCAGCTCTATCCGCACTGGCCTCTCCAGCTCTATCCGCACTGGCATCTCCAGCTCTGTCTGCACTGGCCTCTCCAGCTCTCTCCGCACTGGCGTCTCCAGCTCTCTCCGCACTGGCCTCTCCAACTCTCTCCGCACTGGCCTCTCCAACTCTCTCTGCACTGGCCTCTCCAGCTCTATCCGCACTGGCCTCTCCAGCTCTATCCGCACTGGCGTCTCCAGCTCTGTCCGCACCGGCCTCTCCAGCTCTGTCCGCACTGGCGTCTCCAGCTCTATCTGCACTCGCGTCTCCAGCTCTCTACGCACTGGCCTCTCCAGCTCTGTCTGCACTGGCCTCTCCAGCTCTATCTGCACTGGCGTCTACAGCTCTCTGCGCACTGGCCTCTCCAGCTCTATCCACACTGGCATCTCCAGCTCTGTCTGCACTGGCATCTCCAACTCTGTTGGCACTGGCATCTCCAGCTCTGTCCGCACTGGCCTCTCCAGCTCTGTCTGCACTGGCCTCTGCAGCTCTGTCTGCACTGGCCTCTCCAGCTCTGTCTGCACTGGCCTCTCCAGCTCTGTCTGCACTGGTCTCTCCAGCTCTACCTGCACTGGCCTCTCCAGCTCTGTCTGCACTGGCCTCTCCAGCTCTGTATGCACTGGCCTCTCCAGCTCTGTCTGCACTGGCCTCTCCAGCTCTGTCTGCACTGGCATCTCCAGCTCTGTCTGCACTGGCCTCTCCAGCTCTATCCACACTGGCGTCTCCAGCTCTCTCCGCACTGGCCTCTCCAGCACTGTCTGAACTGGCCTCTCCAGCTCTGTCCGCACTGACCTCTCCAGCTCTGTTCCCACTGGCCTCTCCAGCTCTGTCCGCACTGGCATCTCCAGCTCTATCCGCACTGGCCTCTCCAGCTCTGTCTGCACTGGAATCTCCAGCTCTGTCTCCACTGGCATCTCCAGCTCTGTCTGCACTGGCCTCTCCAGCTCTATCCACACTGGCATCTCCAGCTCTGTCTGCACAGGAATCTCCAGCTCTGTCTCCACTGGCATCTCCAGCTCTGTCCGCACTGGCCTGTCCAGCTCTGTCAGCACTGGCCTCTCCAGCTCTATCTGCACTGGCATCTCCAGCTCTATCTGCACTGGCCTCTCCAGCTCTATCTGCACTGGCCTCTCCAGCTCTATCCGCACTGGCATCTCCAGCTCTGTCTGCACTGGCCTCTCCAGCTCTATCCGCACTGGCCTCTCCAACTCTCTCTGCACTGGCCTCTCCAGCTCTATCCGCACTGGCCTCTCCAGCTCTCTCCGCACTGGCCTCTCCAGCTCTCTCCGCACTGGCCTCTCCAGTTCTGTCAGCACTGGCCTCTCCAGCTCTGTCTGCACTGGCCTCTCCAGCTCTGTCTGCACTGGCCCCTCCAGCTCTGTCTGCACTGGCATCTCCAGCTCTGTCTGCACTGGCCTCTCCAGCTCTATCCGCACTGGCGTCTCCAGCTCTGTCCGCACCGACTTCTCCAGCTCTGTCCGCACTGGCGTCTCCAGCTCTCTCCGCACTGGCCTCTCCAGCTCTATCCGCACTGGCGTCTCCAGCTCTCTCCGCACTGGCCTCTCCATCTCTGTCTGCACTGGCCTCTCCAGCTCTGTCTGCACTGGGCTCTCCAGCTCTGTCTGCACTGGGCTCTCCAGCTCTATCCGCACTGGCGTCTCCAGCTCTCTCCGCACTGGCCTCTCCAGCTCTATCCGCACCGGCCTCTCCAGCTCTATCCGCACTGGCCTCTCCAGCTCTGTCTGCACTGGCCTCTCCAGCTCTGTCTGCACTGGCCTCTCCAGCTCTGTCTCCACTGGCCTCTCCAGCTCTGTCTGCACTGGCCTCTCCAGCTCTCTCCGCACTGGCCTCTCCAGCTCTCTCCGCACTGGCCTCTCCAGCTCTATCCGCACTGGCCTCTCCAGCTCCCTCCGCACTGGCGTCTCCAGCTCTCTCCGCACTGGCGTCTCCAGCTCTCTCCGCACTGGCCTCTCCAGCTCTATCAGCACTGGCCTCTCCAGCTCTGTCTGCACTGGCCTCTCCAGCTCTGTCTCCACTGGCCTCTCCAGCTCTATCCGCACTGGGCTCTCCAGCTCTATCCGCACTGGCACCTCCAGCTCTCTCCGCACTGGCGTCTCCAGCTCTCTCTGCAGTGGCGTCTCCAGCTCTGTCCGCACTGACCTCTCCAGATCTGTTCCCACTGGCCTCTCCAGCTCTGTCCGCACTGGCATCTCCAGCTCTATCCGCACTGGCCTCTCAAGCTCTATACGCACTGGCATCTCCAGCTCTATCCGCACTGGCCCCTCCCGCTCTATCCGCACTGGCGTCTCCAGCTCTCTCTGCAGTGGCGTCTCCAGCTCTGTCCGCACTGACCTCTCCAGCTCTGTTCCCACTGGCCTCTCCAGCTCTGTCCGCACTGGCATCTCCAGCTCTATCCGCACTGGCCTCTCCAGCTCTGTCTGCACTGGAATCTCCAGCTCTGTCTCCACTGGCATCTCCAGCTCTGTCTGCACTGGCCTCTCCAGCTCTATCCACACTGGCATCTCCAGCTCTGTCTGCACAGGAATCTCCAGCTCTGTCTCCACTGGCATCTCCAGCTCTGTCCGCACTGGCCTGTCCAGCTCTGTCAGCACTGGCCTCTCCAGCGCTGTCAGCACTGGCCCCTCCAGCTCTGTCTGACTGGCATCTCCAGCTCTACCTGCACTGGCATCTCCAGCTCTATCTGCACTGGCCTCTCCAGCTCTATCCGCACTGGCATCTCCAGCTCTGTCTGCACTGGCCTCTCCAGCTCTATCCGCACTGGCCTCTCCAACTCTCTCTGCACTGGCCTCTCCAGCTCTATCCGCACTGGCCTCTCCAGCTCTCTCCGCACTGGCCTCTCCAGCTCTCTCCGCACTGGCCTCTCCAGTTCTGTCAGCACTGGCCTCTCCAGCTCTGTCTGCACTGGCCTCTCCAGCTCTGTCTGCACTGGCCCCTCCAGCTCTGTCTGCACTGGCATCTCCAGCTCTGTCTGCACTGGCCTCTCCAGCTCTATCCGCACTGGCGTCTTCAGCTCTGTCCGCACCGGCCTCTCCAGCTCTGTCCGCACTGGCGCCTCCAGCACTATCCGCACTGGCCTCTCCAGCTCTATCCGCACTGACATCTCCAGCTCTGTCCGCACTGGCATCTCCAGCTCTCTCCGCACTGGCCTCTCCATCTCTGTCTGCACTGGCCTCTCCAGCTCTGTCTGCACTGGGCTCTCCAGCTCTATCCGCACTGGCGTCTCCAGCTCTCTCCGCACTGGCCTCTCCAGCTCTATCCGCACTGGCCTCTCCAGCTCTATCCGCACTGGCCTCTGCAGCTCTGTCTGCACTGGCCTCTCCAGCTCTTTCTACACTGGCATCTCCAGCCCTGTCTGCACTGGCATCTCCAGCTCGGTCTGAACTGGCATCTCCAGCTCTGTCTGCACTGGCCTCTACAGCTCTGTCTGCACTGGCCTCTCCAGCTCTGTCTGCACTGGCCTCTCCAGCTCTGTCTGCACTGGCCTCTCCAGCTCTGTCTGCACTGGCCTCTCCAGCTCTATCTGCACTGGCCTCTCCAGCTCTATCCGCACTGGCATCTCCAGCTCTGTCTGCACTGGCCTCTCCAGCTCTATCCGCACTGGCGTCTCCAGCTCTCGCCACACTGGCCTCTCCAGCTCTGTCTGAACTGGCCTCTCCAGCTCTGTCTGCACTGGCCTCACCAGCTCTATCTGTACAGGCGTCTCCAGCTCTATCCGCACTGGCCTCTCCAGCTCTATCCGCACTGGCGTCTCCAGCTCTCTCCGCAGTGGCCTCTCCAGCTCTATCCACACTGGCATCTCCAGCTCTGTCTGCACGGGCATCTCCAGCTCTGTCTGCACTGGCCTCACCAGCTCTATCTGTACAGGCGTCTCCAGCTCTATCCGCACTGGCATCTCTAGCTCTCTCCGCACTGGCATCTCCAGCTCTATCCGCACTGGCCTCTCCAGCTCTGTCAGCACTGGCATCTCCAGCTCCCTCCGCACCGGCCTCTCCAGCTCTGTCAGCACTGGCCTCTCCAGCTCTGTCTGTACTGGCATCTCCAGCTCTATCTGCACTGGCCTCTCCAGCTCTGTCTGCACTGGCTTCTCCAGCTCTGTCTGCACTGGCCTCTCCAGCTCTGTATGCACTGGCATCGCCAGCTCTGTCTGCACTGGCCTCTCCAGCTCTGTCTGCACTGGCTTCTCCAGCTCTGTCTGCACTGGCGTCCCCAGCTCTCTCCGCACTGGCCTCTCCAGCTCTATCCGCACTGGCGTCTCCAGTTCTCTCCGCACTGGCGTCTCCAGCTCTCTCCGCACTGGCCTCTCCAGCTCTATCCGCACTGGCGTCTCCAGTTCTCTCCGCACTGGCGTCTCCAGCTCTCTCCGCACTGGCCTCTCCAGCTCTCTCCGCACTGGCATCTCCAGCTCCCTCCGCACTGGCCTCTCCAGCTCTGTCCGCACTGGCCTCTCCGACTCTATCCGCACTGGCATCTCCAGCTCTATCCGCACTGGACTCGCCAGCTCTATCCGCACTGGCGTCTCCAGCTCTCTCCGCACCGGCCTCTCCAGCTCTGTCTGCACTGGAGTCTCCAGCTCTCTCCGCACTGGCGTCTACAGCTCTCTCCGCACCGGCCTCTCCAGCTCTGTCTGCACTGGAGTCTCCAGCTCTATCCACACTGGCATCTCCAGCTCTGTCTGCACTGGCATCTCCAACTCTGTCGGCACTGGCATCTCCAGCTCTGTCCGCACTGGCCTCTGCAGCTCTGTCTGCACTGGCCTCTCCAGCTGTGTCTGCACTGGCCTCTCCAGCTCTGTCTGCACTGGTCTCTCCAGATCTGTCTGCACTGGCCTCTCCAGCTCTGTCTGCACTGGCCTCTCCAGCTCTGTATGCACTGGCCTCTCCAGCTCTGTCTTCACTGGCCTCTACAGAACTGTCTGCACTGGCATCTCCAGCTCTATCTGCACTGGCCTCTCCAGCTCTATCCGCACTGGCATGTCCAGCTCTGTCTGCACTGGCCTCTCCAGCTCTATCCGCACTGGCCTCTCCAGCTCTGTCTGCACTGGCCCCTCCAGCTCTGTCTGCACTGGCATCTCCAGCTCTGTCTGCACTGGCCTCTCCAGCTCTGTCCGCACTGGCGCCTCCAGCACTATCCGCACTGGCCTCTCCAGCTCTATCCGCACTGACATCTCCAGCTCTGTCCGCACTGGCATCTCCAGCTCTCTCCGCACTGGCCTCTCCATCTCTGTCTGCACTGGCCTCTCCAGCTCTGTCTGCACTGGGCTCTCCAGCTCTCTCCGCACTGGCCTCTGCAGCTCTATCCGCACTGGCATCTCCAGCTCTGTCTGCACTGGCCTCTCCAGCTCTATCCGCACTGGCGTCTCCAGCTCTCGCCACACTGGCCTCTCCAGCTCTGTCTGCACTGGCCTCACCAGCTCTATCTGTACAGGCGTCTCCAGCTCTATCCGCACTGGCCTCTCCAGCTCTATCCGCACTGGCGTCTCCAGCTCTCTCCGCACTGGCCTCTCCAGCTCTATCCACACTGGCATCTCCAGCTCTGTCTGCACGGGGATCTCCAGCTCTGTCTGCACTGGCCTCACCAGCTCTATCTGTACAGGCGTCTCCAGCTCTATCCGCACTGGCATCTCTAGCTCTCTCCGCACTGGCATCTCCAGCTCTATCCGCACTGGCCTCTCCAGCTCTGTCAGCACTGGCATCTCCAGCTCCCTCCGCACCGGCCTCTCCAGCTCTGTCTGCACTGGCCTCTCCAGCTCTGTCTGTACTGGCATCGCCAGCTCTATCTGCACTGGCCTCTCCAGCTCTGTCTGCACTGGCTTCTCCAGCTCTGTCTGCACTGGCGTCCCCAGCTCTCTCCGCACTGGCCTCTCCAGCTCTATCCGCACTGGCGTCTCCAGTTCTCTCCGCACTGGCGTCTCCAGCTCTCTCCGCACTGGCCTCTCCAGCTCTCTCCGCACTGGCATCTCCAGCTCCCTCCGCACTGGCCTCTCCAGCTCTGTCCGCACTGGCCTCTCCGACTCTATCCGCACTGGCATCTCCAGCTCTATCCGCACTGGACTCGCCAGCTCTATCCGCACTGGCGTCTCCAGCTCTCTCCGCACCGGCCTCTCCAGCTCTATCTGCACTGGAGTCTCCAGCTCTCTACGCACTGGCCTCTCCAGCTCTGTCTGCACTGGCCTCTCCAGCTCTCTCCGCACTGGCGTCTACAGCTCTCTCCGCACTGGCCTCTCCAGCTCTATCCACACTGGCATCTCCAGCTCTGTCTGCACTGGCATCTCCAACTCTGTCGGCACTGGCATCTCCAGCTCTGTCCGCACTGGCCTCTGCAGCTCTGTCTGCACTGGCCTCTCCAGCTGTGTCTGCACTGGCCTCTCCAGCTCTGTCTGCACTGGTCTCTCCAGATCTGTCTGCACTGGCCTCTCCAGCTCTGTCTGCACTGGCCTCTCCAGCTCTGTATGCACTGGCCTCTCCAGCTCTGTCTTCACTGGCCTCTACAGAACTGTCTGCACTGGCATCTCCAGCTCTATCTGCACTGGCCTCTCCAGCTCTATCCGCACTGGCATGTCCAGCTCTGTCTGCACTGGCCTCTCCAGCTCTATCCGCACTGGCGTCTCCAGCTCTCTCCGCACTGGCCTCTCCAGCTCTGTCTGAACTGGCCTCTCCAGCTCTGTCTGCACTGGCCTCTCCAGCTCTGTCTGCACTGGCCTCTCCAGCTCTGTCTGCACTGGCCTCTCCAGCTCTGTCTGCACTGGCCTCCAGCTCTGTCTGCACTGGCCTCTCCAGCTCTCTCCGCACTGGCCTCTCCAGCTCTCTCCGCACTGGCCTCTCCGGCTCTATCCGCACTGGCTTCTCCAGCTCCCTCCGCACTGGCGTCTCCAGCTCTCTCTGCACTGGCGTCTCCAGCTCTCTCCGCACTGGCCTCTCCAGCTCTATCCGCACTGGCCTCTCCAGCTCTGTCTGCACTGGCATCTCCAGCTCTATCTGCACTGGCATCTCCAGCTCTATCCGCACTGGCCTCTCCAGCTCTATCCGCACTGGCATCTCCAGCTCTGTCTGCACTGGCCTCTCCAGCTCTCTCCGCACTGGCGTCTCCAGCTCTCTCCGCACTGGCCTCTCCAACTCTCTCCGCACTGGCCTCTCCAACTCTCTCTGCACTGGCCTCTCCAGCTCTATCCGCACTGGCCTCTCCAGCTCTATCCGCACTGGCGTCTCCAGCTCTGTCCGCACCGGCCTCTCCAGCTCTGTCCGCACTGGCGTCTCCAGCTCTCTCCGCACTGGCGTCTCCAGCTCTCTCTGCAGTGGCGTCTCCAGCTCTGTCCGCACTGACCTCTCCAGCTCTGTTCCCACTGGCCTCTCCAGCTCTGTCCGCACTGGCATCTCCAGCTCTATCCGCACTGGCCTCTCCAGCTCTGTCTGCACTGGAATCTCCAGCTCTATCCGCACTGGCCTCTCCAGCTCTGTCTGCACAGGAATCTCCAGCTCTGTCTCCACTGGCATCTCCAGCTCTGTCCGCACTGGCCTGTCCAGCTCTGTCAGCACTGGCCTCTCCAGCGCTGTCAGCACTGGCCCCTCCAGCTCTGTCTGCACTGGCATTTCCAGCTCTATCTGCACTGGCATCTCCAGCTCTATCTGCACTGGCCTCTCCAGCTCTATCCGCACTGGCATCTCCAGCTCTGTCTGCACTGGCCTCTCCAGCTCTATCCGCACTGGCATCTCCAGCTCTATCCGCACTGGCCTCTCCAGCTCTATCCGCACTGGCCTCTCCAGCTCTATCCGCACTGGCCTCTCCAGCTCTATCCGCACTGGCCTCTCCAGCTCTCTCCGCACAGGCCTCTCCAGCTCTCTCCGCACTGGCCTCTCCAGCTCTATCCGCACTGGCCTCTCCAGCTCTGTCTGCACTGGCCTCTCCAGCTCTGTCTCCACTGGTCTCTCCAGCTCTATCCGCACTGGCCTCTCCAGCTCTGTCTGCACTGGCCTCTCCAGCTCTGTCTGCACTGGCCCCTCCAGCTCTGTCTGCACTGGCATCTCCAGCTCTGTCTGCACTGGCCTCTCCAGCTCTATCCGCACTGGCGTCTCCAGCTCTGTCCGCACCGACTTCTCCAGCTCTGTCCGCACTGGCGCCTCCAGCACTATCCGCACTGGCCTCTCCAGCTCTATCCGCACTGACATCTCCAGCTCTGTCCGCACTGGCGTCTCCAGCTCTCTCCGCACTGGCCTCTCCAGCTCTATCCGCACTGGCGCCTCCAGCTCTCTCCGCACTGGCCTCTCCATCTCTGTCTGCACTAGCCTCTCCAGCTCTGTCTGCACTGGGCTCTCCAGCTCTATCCGCACTGGCGTCTCCAGCTCTCTCCGCACTGGCCTCTCCAGCTCTATCCGCACCGGCCTCTCCAGCTCTATCCGCACTGGCCTCTCCAGCTCTGTCTGCACTGGCCTCTCCAGCTCTGTCTGCACTGGCCTCTCCAGCTCTGTCTCCACTGGCCTCTCCAGCTCTGTCTGCACTGGCCTCTCCAGCTCTCTCCGCACTGGCCTCTCCAGCTCTCTCCGCACTGGCCTCTCCAGCTCTATCCGCACTGGCCTCTCCAGCTCCCTCCGCACTGGCGTCTCCAGCTCTCTCCGCACTGGCGTCTCCAGCTCTCTCCGCACTGGCCTCTCCAGCTCTATCAGCACTGGCCTCTCCAGCTCTGTCTGCACTGGCCTCTCCAGCTCTGTCTCCACTGGCCTCTCCAGCTCTATCCGCACTGGGCTCTCCAGCTCTATCCGCACTGGCACCTCCAGCTCTCTCCGCACTGGCGTCTCCAGCTCTCTCTGCAGTGGCGTCTCCAGCTCTGTCCGCACTGACCTCTCCAGATCTGTTCCCACTGGCCTCTCCAGCTCTGTCCGCACTGGCATCTCCAGCTCTATCCGCACTGGCCTCTCAAGCTCTATACGCACTGGCATCTCCAGCTCTATCCGCACTGGCCCCTCCCGCTCTATCCGCACTGGCGTCTCCAGCTCTCTCTGCAGTGGCGTCTCCAGCTCTATCTGCACTGGCCTCGCCAGCTCTGTCCGCACTGGCCTCTCCAGCTCTATCCACACTGGCATCTCCAGCTCTGTCTGCACAGGAATCTCCAGCTCTGTCTCCACTGGCATCTCCCGCTCTGTCCGCACTGGCCTGTCCAGCTCTGTCAGCACTGGCCTCTCCAGCGCTGTCAGCACTGGCCCCTCCAGCTCTGTCTGACTGGCATCTCCAGCTCTACCTGCACTGGCATCTCCAGCTCTATCTGCACTGGCCTCTCCAGCTCTATCCGCACTGGCATCTCCAGCTCTGTCTGCACTGGCCTCTCCAGCTCTATCCGCACTGGCCTCTCCAACTCTCTCTGCACTGGCCTCTCCAGCTCTATCCGCACTGGCCTCTCCAGCTCTCTCCGCACTGGCCTCTCCAGCTCTCTCCGCACTGGCCTCTCCAGTTCTGTCAGCACTGGCCTCTCCAGCTCTGTCTGCACTGGCCTCTCCAGCTCTGTCTGCACTGGCCCCTCGAGCTCTGTCTGCACTGGCATCTCCAGCTCTGTCTGCACTGGCCTCTCCAGCTCTATCCGCACTGGCGTCTCCAGCTCTGTCCGCACCGGCCTCTCCAGCTCTGTCCGCACTGGCGCCTCCAGCACTATCCGCACTGGCCTCTCCAGCTCTATCCGCACTGTCATCTCCAGCTCTGTCCGCACTGGCGTCTCCAGCTCTCTCCGCACTGGCCTCTCCAGCTCTATCCGCTCTGGCCTCTCCAGCTCTATCCGCACTGGCCTCTCCAGCTCCCTCCGCACTGGCGTCTCCAGCTCTCTCCGCACTGGCGTCTCCAGCTCTCTCCGCACTGGCCTCTCCAGCTCTATCCGCACTGGCCTCTCCAGCTCTGTCTGCACTGGCCTCTCCAGCTCTGTCTCCACTGGTCTCTCCAGGTCTATCCACACTGGCATCTCCAGCTCTCTCCGCACTGGCGTCTCCAGCTCTCTCCGCACTGGCGTCTCCAGCTCTCTCTGCAGTGGCGTCTCCAGCTCTGTCCGCACTGACCTCTCCAGCTCTGTTCCCACTGGCCTCTCCAGCTCTGTCCGCACTGGCATCTCCAGCTCTATCCGCACTGGCCTCTCAAGCTCTGTACGCACTGGCATCTCCAGCTCTATCCGCACTGGCCCCTCCCGCTCTATCCGCACTGGCATCTCCAGCTCTCTCCGCACTGGCGTCTCCAGCTCTCTCTGCAGTGGCGTCTCCAGCTCTGTCCGCACTGACCTCTCCAGCTCTGTTCCCACTGGCCTCTCCAGCTCTGTCCGCACTGGCATCTCCAGCTCTATCCGCACTGGCCTCTCCAGCTCTGTCTGCACTGGAATCTCCAGCTCTGTCTCCACTGGCATCTCCAGCTCTGTCTGCACTGGCCTCTCCAGCTATATCCACACTGGTCCCTCCAGCTCTGTCTGCACTGGCATTTCCAGCTCTATCTGCACTGGCATCTCCAGCTCTATCTGCACTGGCCTCTCCAGCTCTATCCGCACTGGCCTCTCCAGCTCTCTCCGCACTGGCCTCTCCAGTTCTGTCTGCACTGGCCTCTCCAGCTCTGTCTGCACTGGCCCCTCCAGCTCTGTCTGCACTGGCATCTCCAGCTCTGTCTGCACTGGCCTCTCCAGCTCTATCCGCACTGGCGTCTCCAGCTCTGTCTGCACTGGCCTCTCCAGCTCTGTCTGCACTGGCCCCTCCAGCTCTGTCTGCACTGGCATCTCCAGCTCTGTCTGCACTGGCCTCTCCAGCTCTATCCGCACTGGCGTCTCCAGCTCTGTCCGCACCGACTTCTCCAGCTCTGTCCGCACTGGCGCCTCCAGCACTATCCGCACTGGCCTCTCCAGCTCTATCCGCACTGACATCTCCAGCTCTGTCCGCACTGGCGTCTCCAGCTGTCTCCGCACTGGCCTCTCCAGCTCTCTCCACACTGGCCTCTCCATCTCTGTCTGCACTGGCCTCTCCAGCTCTGTCTGCACTGGGCTCTCCAGCTCTATCCGCACTGGCGTCTCCAGCTCTCTCCGCACTGGCCTCTCCAGCTCTATCCGCACCGGCCTCTCCAGCTCTATCCGCACTGGCCTCTCCAGCTCTGTCTGCACTGGCCTCTCCAGCTCTGTCTGCACTGGCCTCTCCAGCTCTGTCTCCACTGGCCTCTCCAGCTCTGTCTGCACTGGCCTCTCCAGCTCTCTCCGCACTGGCCTCTCCAGCTCTCTCCGCACTGGCCTCTCCAGCTCTATCCGCACTGGCCTCTCCAGCTCCCTCCGCACTGGCGTCTCCAGCTCTCTCCGCACTGGCGTCTCCAGCTCTCTCCGCACTGGCCTCTCCAGCTCTATCAGCACTGGCCTCTCCAGCTCTGTCTGCACTGGCCTCTCCAGCTCTGTCTCCACTGGCCTCTCCAGCTCTGTCTGCACTGGCCTCTCCAGCTCTGTCTCCACTGGCCTCTCCAGCTCTGTCTGCACTGGCCTCTCCAGCTCTCTCCGCACTGGCCTCTCCAGCTCTCTCCGCACTGGCCTCTCCAGCTCTATCCGCACTGGCCTCTCCAGCTCTGTCTGCACTGGCCTCTCCAGCTCTGTCCGCACTGGCATCTCCAGCTCTATCCGCACTGGCCTCTCAAGCTCTATACGCACTGGCATCTCCAGCTCTATCCGCACTGGCCCCTCCCGCTCTATCCGCACTGGCGTCTCCAGCTCTCTCTGCAGTGGCGTCTCCAGCTCTGTCCGCACTGACCTCTCCAGCTCTGTTCCCACTGGCCTCTCCAGCTCTGTCCGCACTGGCATCTCCAGCTCTATCCGCACTGGCCTCTCCAGCTCTGTCTGCACTGGAATCTCCAGCTCTGTCTCCACTGGCATCTCCAGCTCTGTCTGCACTGGCCTCTCCAGCTCTATCCACACTGGCATCTCCAGCTCTGTCTGCACAGGAATCTCCAGCTCTGTCTCCACTGGCATCTCCAGCTCTGTCCGCACTGGCCTGTCCAGCTCTGTCAGCACTGGCCTCTCCAGCGCTGTCAGCACTGGCCCCTCCAGCTCTGTCTGACTGGCATCTCCAGCTCTACCTGCACTGGCATCTCCAGCTCTATCTGCACTGGCCTCTCCAGCTCTATCCGCACTGGCATCTCCAGCTCTGTCTGCACTGGCCTCTCCAGCTCTATCCGCACTGGCCTCTCCAACTCTCTCTGCACTGGCCTCTCCAGCTCTATCCGCACTGGCCTCTCCAGCTCTCTCCGCACTGGCCTCTCCAGCTCTCTCCGCACTGGCCTCTCCAGTTCTGTCAGCACTGGCCTCTCCAGCTCTGTCTGCACTGGCCTCTCCAGCTCTGTCTGCACTGGCCCCTCCAGCTCTGTCTGCACTGGCACTTCCAGCTCTGTCTGCACTGGCCTCTCCAGCTCTATCCGCACTGGCGTCTCCAGCTCTGTCCGCACCGGACTCTCCAGCTCTGTCCGCACTGGCGCCTCCAGCACTATCCGCACTGGCCTCTCCAGCTCTATCCGCACTGACATCTCCAGCTCTGTCCGCACTGGCGTCTCCAGCTCTCTCCGCACTGGCCTCTCCAGCTCTATCCGCACTGGCGTCTCCAGCTCTCTCCGCACTGGCCTCTCCATCTCTGTCTGCACTGGCCTCTCCAGCTCTGTCTGCACTGGGCTCTCCAGCTCTATCCGCACTGGCGTCTCCAGCTCTCTCCGCACTGGCCTCTCCAGCTCTATCCGCACTGGCCTCTCCAGCTCTATCCGCACTGGCCTCTGCAGCTCTGTCTGCACTGGCCTCTCCAGCTCTTTCCACACTGGCATCTCCAGCCCTGTCTGCACTGGCATCTCCAGCTCGGTCTGAACTGGCATCTCCAGCTCTGTCCGCACTGGCCTCTACAGCTCTGTCTGCACTGGCCTCTCCAGCTCTGTCTGCACTGGCCTCTCCAGCTCTGTCTGCACTGGCCTCTCCAGCTCTGTCTGCACTGGCCTCTCCAGCTCTATCCGCACTGGCATCTCCAGCTCTGTCTGCACTGGCCTCTCCAGCTCTATCCGCACTGGCCTCTCCTACTCTCTCTGCACTGGCCTCTCCAGCTCTATCCGCACTGGCCTCTCCAGCTCTCTCCGCACTGGCCTCTCCAGCTCTCTCCGCACTGGCCTCTCCAGCTCTCTCCGCACTGGCCTCTCCAGCTCTATCCGCACTGGCCTCTCCAGCTCTGTCTGCACTGGCCTCTCCAGCTCTGTCTCCACTGGTCTCTCCAGCTCTATCCACACTGGGCTCTCCAGCTCTATCCGCACTGGCATCTCCAGCTCTCTCCGCACTGGCGTCTCCAGCTCTCTCTGCAGTGGCGTCTCCAGCTCTGTCCGCACTGACCTCTCCAGCTCTGTTCCCACTGGCCTCTCCAGCTCTGTCCGCACTGGCATCTCCAGCTCTATCCGCACTGGCCTCTCAAGCTCTGTACGCACTGGCATCTCCAGCTCTATCCGCACTGGCCCCTCCCGCTCTATCCGCACTGGCATCTCCAGCTCTCTCCGCACTGGCGTCTCCAGCTCTCTCTGCAGTGGCGTCTCCAGCTCTGTCCGCACTGACCTCTCCAGCTCTGTCCGCACTGGCATCTCCAGCTCTATCCGCACTGGCATCTCCAGCTCTATCCGCACTGGCCTCTCCAGCTCTGTCTGCACTGGAATCTCCAGCTCTGTCTCCACTGGCATCTCCAGCTCTGTCTGCACTGGCCTCTCCAGCTATATCCACACTGGCATCTCCAGCTCTGTCTGCACAGGAATCTCCAGCTCTGTCTCCACTGGCATCTCCAGCTATATCCACACTGGCATCTCCAGCTCTGTCTGCACAGGAATCTCCAGCTCTGTCTCCACTGGCATCTCCAGCGCTGTCAGCACTGGCCTCTCCTGCGCTGTCAGCACTGGTCCCTCCAGCTCTGTCTGCACTGGCATTTCCAGCTCTATCTGCACTGGCATCTCCAGCTCTATCTGCACTGGCCTCTCCAGCTCTATCCGCACTGGCCTCTCCAACTCTCTCTGCACTGGCCTCTCCAGCTCTATCCGCACTGGCCTCTCCAGTTCTGTCAGCACTGGCCTCTCCAGCTCTCTCCGCACTGGCCTCTCCAGTTCTGTCAGCACTGGCCTCTCCAGCTCTGTCTGCACTGGCCTCTCCAGCTCTATCCGCACTGGCATCTCCAGCTCTATCCGCACTGGCCTCTCCAGCTCTCTCCGCACTGGCATCTCCAGCTCTATCCGCACTGGCCTCTCCAGCTCTGTCCGCACTGGCCTCTCCAGCTCTATCCGCACTGGCATCTCCAGCTCTATCCGCACTGGCCTCTCCAGCTCTCTCCGCACAGGCCTCTCCAGCTCTATCCGCACTGGCCTCTCCAGCTCTCTCCGCACTGGCCTCTCCAGTTCTGTCTGCACTGGCCTCTCCAGCTCTATCCGCACTGGCGTCTCCAGCTCTGTCCGCACCGACTTCTCCAGCTCTGTCCGCACTGGCGCCTCCAGCACTATCCGCACTGGCCTCTCCAGCTCTATCCGCACTGACATCTCCAGCTCTGTCCGCACTGGCGTCTCCAGCTGTCTCCGCACTGGCCTCTCCAGCTCTCTCCACACTGGCCTCTCCATCTCTGTCTGCACTGGCCTCTCCAGCTCTGTCTGCACTGGGCTCTCCAGCTCTATCCGCACTGGCGTCTCCAGCTCTCTCCGCACTGGCCTCTCCAGCTCTATCCGCACCGGCCTCTCCAGCTCTATCCACACTGGCCTCTCCAGCTCTGTCTGCACTGGCCTCTCCAGCTCTGTCTGCACTGGCCTCTCCAGCTCTGTCTCCACTGGCCTCTCCAGCTCTGTCTGCACTGGCCTCTCCAGCTCTCTCCGCACTGGCCTCTCCAGCTCTCTCCGCACTGGCCTCTCCAGCTCTATCCGCACTGGCCTCTCCAGCTCCCTCCGCACTGGCGACTCCAGCTCTCTCCGCACTGGCGTCTCCAGCTCTCTCCGCACTGGCCTCTCCAGCTCTATCAGCACTGGCCTCTCCAGCTCTGTCTGCACTGGCCTCTCCAGCTCTGTCTCCACTGGCCTCTCCAGCTCTGTCTGCACTGGCCTCTCCAGCTCTGTCTCCACTGGCCTCTCCAGCTCTGTCTGCACTGGCCTCTCCAGCTCTCTCCGCACTGGCCTCTCCAGCTCTCTCCGCACTGGCCTCTCCAGCTCTATCCGCACTGGCCTCTCCAGCTCCCTCCGCACTGGCGTCTCCAGCTCTCTCCGCACTGGCGTCTCCAGCTCTCTCCGCACTGGCCTCTCCAGCTCTATCAGCACTGGCCTCTCCAGCTCTGTCTGCACTGGCCTCTCCAGCTCTGTCTCCACTGGCCTCTCCAGCTCTATCCGCACTGGGCTCTCCAGCTCTATCCGCACTGGCACCTCCAGCTCTCTCCGCACTGGCGTCTCCAGCTCTCTCTGCAGTGGCGTCTCCAGCTCTGTCTTCACTGACCTCTCCAGATCTGTTCCCACTGGCCTCTCCAGCTCTGTCCGCACTGGCATCTCCAGCTCTATCCGCACTGGCCTCTCAAGCTCTATACGCACTGGCATCTCCAGCTCTATCCGCACTGGCCCCTCCCGCTCTATCCGCACTGGCGTCTCCAGCTCTCTCTGCAGTGGCGTCTCCAGCTCTGTCCGCACTGACCTCTCCAGCTCTGTTCCCACTGGCCTCTCCAGCTCTGTCCGCACTGGCATCTCCAGCTCTATCCGCACTGGCCTCTCCAGCTCTGTCTGCACTGGAATCTCCAGCTCTGTCTCCACTGGCATCTCCAGCTCTGTCTGCACTGGCCTCTCCAGCTCTATCCACACTGGCATCTCCAGCTCTGTCTGCACAGGAATCTCCAGCTCTGTCTCCACTGGCATCTCCAGCTCTGTCCGCACTGGCCTGTCCAGCTCTGTCAGCACTGGCCTCTCCAGCGCTGTCAGCACTGGCCCCTCCAGCTCTGTCTGACTGGCATCTCCAGCTCTACCTGCACTGGCATCTCCAGCTCTATCTGCACTGGCCTCTCCAGCTCTATCCGCACTGGCATCTCCAGCTCTGTCTGCACTGGCCTCTCCAGCTCTATCCGCACTGGCCTCTCCAACTCTCTCTGCACTGGCCTCTCCAGCTCTATCCGCACTGGCCTCTCCAGCTCTCTCCGCACTGGCCTCTCCAGCTCTCTCCGCACTGGCCTCTCCAGTTCTGTCAGCACTGGCCTCTCCAGCTCTGTCTGCACTGGCCTCTCCAGCTCTGTCTGCACTGGCCCCTCCAGCTCTGTCTGCACTGGCACTTCCAGCTCTGTCTGCACTGGCCTCTCCAGCTCTATCCGCACTGGCGTCTCCAGCTCTGTCCGCACCGGACTGTCCAGCTCTGTCCGCACTGGCGCCTCCAGCACTATCCGCACCGGCCTCTCCAGCTCTATCCGCACTGACATCTCCAGCTCTGTCCGCACTGGCGTCTCCAGCTCTCTCCGCACTGGCCTCTCCAGCTCTATCCGCACTGGCGTCTCCAGCTCTCTCCGCACTGGCCTCTCCATCTCTGTCTGCACTGGCCTCTCCAGCTCTGTCTGCACTGGGCTCTCCAGCTCTATCCGCACTGGCGTCTCCAGCTCTCTCCGCACTGGCCTCTCCAGCTCTATCCGCACTGGCCTCTCCAGCTCTATCCGCACTGGCCTCTGCAGCTCTGTCTGCACTGGCCTCTCCAGCTCTTTCCACACTGGCATCTCCAGCCCTGTCTGCACTGGCATCTCCAGCTCGGTCTGAACTGGCATCTCCAGCTCTGTCCGCACTGGCCTCTACAGCTCTGTCTGCACTGGCCTCTCCAGCTCTGTCTGCACTGGCCTCTCCAGCTCTGTCTGCACTGGCCTCTCCAGCTCTGTCTGCACTGGCCTCTCCAGCTCTATCTGCACTGGCCTCTCCAGCTCTATCCGCACTGGCATCTCCAGCTCATCTGCACTGGCCTCTCCAGCTCTATCCGCACTGGCGTCTCCAGCTCTCGCCACACTGGCCTCTCCAGCTCTGTCTGAACTGGCCTCTCCAGCTCTGTCTGCACTGGCCTCACCAGCTCTATCTGTACAGGCGTCTCCAGCTCTATCCGCTCTGGCCTCTCCAGCTCTATCCGCACTGGCGTCTCCAGCTCTCTCCGCACTAGCCTCTCCAGCTCTATCCACACTGGCATCTCCAGCTCTGTCTGCACGGGCATCTCCAGCTCTGTCTGCACTGGCCTCACCAGCTCTATCTGTACAGGCGTCTCCAGCTCTATCCGCACTGGCATCTCTAGCTCTCTCCGCACTGGCATCTCCAGCTCTATCCGCACTGGCCTCTCCAGCTCTTGTCAGCACTGGCATCTCCAGCTCCCTCCGCACCGGCCTCTCGAGCTCTGTCTGCACTGGCCTCTCCAGCTCTGTCTGTACTGGCATCTCCAGCTCTATCTGCACTGGCCTCTCCAGCTCTGTCTGCACTGGCTTCTCCAGCTCTGTCTGCACTGGCGTCCCCAGCTCTCTCCGCACTGGCCTCTCCAGCTCTATCCGCACTGGCGTCTCCAGTTCTCTCCGCACTGGCCTCTCCAGCTCTGTCCGCACTGGCCTCTCCGACTCTATCCGCACTGGCATCTCCAGCTCTATCCGCACTGGACTCGCCAGCTCTATCCGCACTGGCGTCTCCAGCTCTCTCCGCACCGGCCTCTCCAGCTCTATCTGCACTGGAGTCTCCAGCTCTCTACGCACTGGCCTCTCCAGCTCTATCCGCACTGGACTCGCCAGCTCTATCCGCACTGGCCACTCCAGCTCTCTCCGCACTGGCGTCTACAGCTCTCTCCGCACTGGACTCTCCAGCTCTATCCACACTGGCATCTCCAGCTCTGTCTGCACTGGCATCTCCAACTCTGTCGGCACTGGCATCTCCAGCTCTGTCCGCACTGGCCTCTCCAGCTCTGTCAGCACTGGCCTCTGCAGCTCTGTCTGCACTGGCCTCTCCAGCTGTGTCTGCACTGGCCTCTCCAGCTCTGTCTGCACTGGCCTCTCCAGCTCTATCTGCACTGGTCTCTCCAGATCTGTCTGCACTGGCCTCTCCAGCTCTGTCTGCACTGGCCTCTCCAGCTCTGTATGCACTGGCCTCTCCAGCTCTGTCTTCACTGGCCTCTACAGAACTGTCTGCACTGGCATCTCCAGCTCTATCTGCACTGGCCTCTCCAGCTCTATCCGCACTGGCATGTCCAGCTCTGTCTGCACTGGCCTCTCCAGCTCTATCCGCACTGGCGTCTCCAGCTCTCTCCGCACTGGCCTCTCCAGCTCTGTCTGAACTGGCCTCTCCAGCTCTGTCTGCACTGGCCTCTCCAGCTCTGTCTGCACTGGCCTCTCCAGCTCTGTCTGCACTGGCCTCTCCAGCTCTGTCTGCACTGGCCTCCAGCTCTGTCTGCACTGGCCTCTCCAGCTCTCTCCGCACTGGCCTCTCCAGCTCTCTCCGCACTGGCCTCTCCAGCTCTATCCGCACTGGCTTCTCCAGCTCCCTCCGCACTGGCGTCTCCAGCTCTCTCCGCACTGGCGTCTCCAGCTCTCTCCGCACTGGCCTCTCCAGCTCTATCCGCAATGGTCTCTCCCACTCTGTCTTCACTGGCCTCTCCAGCTCTGTCTCCACTGGCCTCTCCAGCTCTATCCGCACTGGGCTCTCCAGCTCTATCCGCACTGGCATCTCCAGCTCTCTCTGCAGTGGCGTCTCCAGCTCTGTCCGCACTGACCTCTCCAGCTCTATCCGCACTGGCCTCTCCAGCTCTATACGCACTGGCCTCTCCAGCTCTGTCCGCACTGGCATCTCCAGCTCTATCCGCACTGGCCTCTCCAGCTCTATACGCACTGGCATCTCCAGCTCTGTCTGCACAGGAATCTCCAGCTCTGTCTCCACTGGCCTCTCCAGCTCTATCCACACTGGCATCTCCAGCTCTGTCTGCACTGGAATCTCCAGCTCTGTCTCCACTGGCATCTCCAGCTCTGTCCGCACTGGCCTCTCCAGCGCTGTCAGCACTGGCCTCTCCAGCGCTGTCAGCACTGGCCTCTCCAGCTCTGTCTGCACTGGCATCTCCAGCTCTATCTGCACTGGCATCTCCAGCTCTATCCGCACTGGCCTCTCCAGCTCTATCCGCACTGGCATCTCCAGCTCTGTCTGCACTGGCCTCTCCAGCTCTCTCCGCACTGGCGTCTCCAGCTCTCTCCGCACTGGCCTCTCCAACTCTCTCCGCACTGGCCTCTCCAACTCTCTCTGCACTGGCCTCTCCAGCTCTATCCGCACTGGCCTCTCCAGCTCTATCCGCACTGGCGTCTCCAGCTCTGTCCGCACCGGCCTCTCCAGCTCTGTCCGCACTGGCGTCTCCAGCTCTATCCGCACTGGCTTCTCCAGCTCTATCCGCACTGACATCTCCAGCTCTGTCCGCACTGGCGTCTCCAGCTCTCTCCGCACTGGCCTCTCCAGCTCTATCCGCACTGGCGTCTCCAGCTCTCTCCGCACTGGCCTCTCCAGCTCTGTCTGCACTGGCCTCTCCAGCTCTGTGTGCACTGGGCTCTCCAGCTCTATCCGCACTGGCGTCTCCAGCTCTCTCCGCACTGGCCGCTCCAGCTCTATCCACACCGGCCTCTCCAGCTCTATCCGCACTGGCCTCTCCAGCTCTGTCTGCACTGGCCTCTCCAGCTCTGTCTGCACTGGCCTCTCCAGCTCTGTCTCCAGTGGCCTCTCCAGCTCTGTCTCCACTGGCCTCTCCAGCTCTATCCGCACTGGCCTCTCAAGCTCTACCCGCACTGGCCTCTCCAGCTCTGTCTGCACTGGCCACTCCAGCTCTATCCGCACTGGCGTCTCCAGCTCTCGCTGCACTGGCCTCTCCAGCTCTATCCGCACTGGCCTCTGCAGCTCTGTCTGCACTGGCCTCTCCAGCTCTTTCCACACTGGCATCTCCAGCCCTGTCTGCACTGGCATCTCCAGCTCGGTCTGCAATGGCATCTCCAGCTCTGTCCGCACTGGCCTCTCCAGCTCTGTCTGTACTGGCCTCCCCAGCTCTGTCTTCACTGGACTCTCCAGCTCTGTCTGCACTGGCCTCTCCAGCTCTATCTGCACTGGCCTCTCCAGCTCTATCCGCACTGGCATCTCCAGCTCTGTCTGCACTGGCCTCTCCAGCTCTATCCGCACTGGCGTCTCCAGCTCTCGCCACACTGGCCTCTCCAGCTCTGTCTGAACTGGCCTCTCCAGCTCTGTCTGCACTGGCCTCACCAGCATATCTGTACAGGCGTCTCCAGCTCTGCCTGCACTGGCCTCTCCAGCTCTGTCTGCACTGGCCTCTCCAGCTCTATCCGCACTGGCATCTCCAGCTCTCTCCGCACTGGCCTCACCAGCTCTGTCCGCACTTGCCACTCCAGCTCTATCCGCACTGGCATCTCCATCTCTATCCGCACTGGCGTCTCCAGCTCTGTCAGCACTGGCCTCTCCAGCTCTGTCTGCACTGGCCTCTCCAGCTCTATCTGCACTGGCGTCTCCAGCTCTCTCCGCACTGACCTCTCCAGCTCTATCCACACTGGCATCTCCAGCTCTGTCTGCACTGGCATCTCCAGCTCTATCCGCACTGGCATCTCCAGCTCTCTCCGCACTGGCATCTCCAGCTCTATCTGCACTGGCCTCTCCAGCTCTGTCAGCACTGGCATCTCCAGCTCCCTCCGCACCGGCCTCTCCAGCTCTGTCTGCACTGGCCTCTCCAGCTCTGTCTGTACTGGCATCTCCAGCTCTATCTGCACTGGCCTCTCCAGCTCTATCCGCACTGGCGTCTCCAGTTCTCTCTGCACTGGCCTCTGCAGCTCTTTCTGCACTGGCCTCTCCAGCTCAGTCTGCACTGGCCTCTCCAGCTCTATCCGCACTGGCCTCTCCGGCTCTATCCGCACTGGCATCTCCAGCTCTATCCGCACTGGCGGCTCCAGCTCTATCTGCACTGACGTCTCCAGCTCTATCAGCACTGGCCTCTCCAGCTCTATCCGCACTGGCGTCTCCAGCTCTATCCGCACTGGCATCTCCAGCTCTATCTGCACTGGCCTCTCCAGCTCTGTCTGCACTGGCCTCTCCAGCTCTATCCGCACTGGCCTCCCCAGCTCTGTCTGCATTGGCATCTCCAGCTCTGTCTGCAATGGCCTCTCCAGCTCTGTATGCACTGGCCTCTCCAGCTCTGTCTGCACTGGCCTCTCCAGCTCTGTCTACACGGCCTCGCCAGCTCTGTCTGCACTGGCCTCGCCAGCTCTGTCTGCACTGGCCTCTCCAGCTCTGTCTGCACTGGCCTCTCCAGCTCTGTCTGCACTGGCCTCTGCAGCTCTGTCTGCACTGCCCACTCCAGCTCTATCCGCACTGGCATCTCTAGCTCTGTCTGCACTGGCATCTCCAGCCCTGTCTGCACTGGCCTCTCCCGCTCTATCCGCACTGGACTCTCCAGCTCTGTCTGCACTGGCATCTCCAGCTCTGTCTGCACTGGCCATTCCAGCTCTATCCGCACTGGCATCTCTAGCTCTGTCTGCACTGGCATCTCCAGCTCTGTCTGCACTGGCCTCTCCAGCTCTGTCCGCACTGGCCTCTCCAGCTCTGTCTGCACTGACCTCTCCAGCCCTGTCAGCACTGGCCTCTCCAGCTCTGTCTGCACTGGCGTCTCCAGCTCTCTCCGCACCGGCGTCTCCAGCTCTATCTGCACTGGCGTCTCCAGCTCTCTCCGCACCGGCCTCTCCAGCTCTGTCTGCACTGGCCTCTCCAGCTCTATCCGCACTGGCCTCTCCAGCTCTGTCTGCACTGGCCTCTCCAGCTCTGTCCGCACTGGCCTCTCCAGCTCTGTCTGCACTGACCTCACCAGCCCTGTCAGCACTGGCCTCTCCAGCTCTGTCTGCACTGGCCTCTCCAGCTCTATCCGCACTGGCGTCTCCAGCTCCCTCCGCACTGGCGTCTCCAGCTCTCTCCGCACTGGCCTCTCCAGCTCTCTACGCACTGGCCTCTCCAGCTCTATCTGCACTGGCGTCTCCAGCTCTCTACGCACTGGCGTCTACAGCTCTCTCCGCACTGGCCTCTCCAGCTCTGTCTGCACTGGCCACTCCAGCTCTCTCCGCACTGGCGTCTACAGCTCTCTCCGCACTGGCCTCTCCAGCTCTGTCTGCACTGGCCTCTGCAGCTCTGTCTGCACTGGCCTCTCCAGCTCTGTCAGCACTGACCTCTCCAGCTCTGTCTGCACTGGCCTCTCCAGCTCTATCCGCACTGGCTTCTTGAGGTCTCTCCGCACCGGCCTCTCCAGCTCTATCTGCACTGGCGTCTCCAGCTCTCTACGCACTGGCCTCTCCAGCTCTATCTGCACTGGCGTCTCCAGCTCTCTACGCACTGGCCTCTCCAGCTCTGTCCGCACTGGCCTCTCCAGCTCTATCCGCACTGGCATCTCCAGCTCTGTCTGCACTGACCTCACCAGCCCTGTCAGCACTGGCCTCTCCAGCTCTGTCTGCACTGGCCTCTCCAGCTCTATCCGCACTGGCTTCTTGAGGTCTCTCCGCACTGGCCACTCCAGCTCTCTCCGCACTGGCCTCTCCAGCTCTGTCTGCACTGGCCACTCCAGCTCTCTCCGCACTGGCGTCTACAGCTCTCTCCGCACTGGCCTCTCCAGCTCTGTCCGCACTGGCCTCTCCAGCTCTGTCTGAACTGGCCTCTCCAGCTCTGTCTGCACTGGCCTCTCCAGCTCTGTCTGCACTGGCCTCTCCAGCTCTGTCTGCACTGGCCTCTCCAGCTCTCTCCGCACTGGCCTCTCCAGCTCTCTCCGCACTGGCCTCTCCAGCTCTATCCGCACTGGCCTCTCCAGCTCCCTCCGCACTGGCCTCTCCAGCTCTGTCTGCACTGGCCTCTCCAGCTCTCTCCGCACTGGCGTCTCCAGCTCTCTCCGCACTGGCCTCTCCAGCTCTGTCTGCACTGGCCTCTCCAGCTCTGTCTCCACTGGCCTCTCCAGCTCTATCCGCACTGGCCTCTCCAGCTCTATCCGCACTGGCATCTCCAGCTCTATCCGCACTGGCGTCTCCAGCTCTCTCTGCAGTGGCGTCTCCAGCTCTGTGCGCTCTGGCCTCTCCAGCTCTGTCCGCACTGGCCTCTCCAGCTCTGTCCGCACTGGCATCTCCAGCTCTATCCGCACTGGCCTCACCAGCTCTATCCGCACTGGCATCTCCAGCTCTATCCGCACTGGCCCCTCCAGCTCTCTCCGCACCGGCGTCTCCAGCTCTATCTGCACTGGCGTCTCCAGCTCTCTCCGCACCGGCCTCTCCAGCTCTGTCTGCACTGGCCTCTCCAGCTCTGTCTGCACTGGCCTCTCCAGCTCTGTCCGCACTGGCCTCTCCAGCTCTGTCTGCACTGACCTCACCAGCCCTGTCAGCACTGGCCTCTCCAGCTCTGTCTGCACTGGCCTCTCCAGCTCTATCCGCACTGGCCTCTCCAGCTCTATCCGCACTGGCCTCTCCAGCTCCCTCCGCACTGGCGTCTCCAGCTCTCTCCGCACTGGCGTCTCCAGCTCTCTCCGCACTGACCTCTCCAGCTCTCTCCGCACTGGCCTCTCCAGCTCTGTCTGCACTGGCCTCTCCAGCTCTGTCTCCACTGGCCTCTCCAGCTCTATCCGCACTGGCCTCTCCAGCTCTATCCGCACTGGCATCTCCAGCTCTATCCGCACTGGCGTCTCCAGCTCTCTCTGCAGTGGCGTCTCCAGCTCTGTGCGCACTGGCCTCTCCAGCTCTGTCCGCACTGGCCTCTCCAGCTCTGTCCGCACTGGCATCTCCAGCTCTATCCGCACTGGCCTCTCCAGCTCTATCCGCACTGGCATCTCCAGCTCTATCCGCACTGGCCCCTCCAGCTCTATCCGCACTGGCATCTCCAGCTCTGTCTGCACTGGAATCTCCAGCTCTGTCTCCACTGGCATATCCAGCTCTATCCGCACTGGCCTCTCCAGCTCTATCCACACTGGTATCTCCAGCTCTGTCTGCACTGGAATCTCCAGCTCTGTCCGCACTGGCCTCTCCAGCTCTGTCACCACTGGCCTCTCCAGCGCTGTCAGCACTGGCCTCTCCAGCGCTGTCAGCACTGGCCACTCCAGCTCTGTCCGCACTGGCCACTCCAGATCTATCCGCACTGGCGTCTCCAGCACTATCCGCACTGGCAACTCCAGCTCTGTCTGCACTGGCATCTCCAGCTCTGTCTGCACTGGCCTCTCCAGCTCTGTCAGCACTGGCATCTCCAGCTCTACCCGCACTGGCCTCTCCAGCTCTGTCCGCACTGGCCTCTCCAGCTCTGTCAGCACTGGCATCTCCAGCCCTATCCGTACTGGCATCTCCAGCTCTATCCGCACTGGTGTCTACAGCTCTGTCAGCACTGGCCTCTCCAGCTCAATCCGCACTGGCCTCTCCAGCTTTGTCAGCACTGGCATCGCCAGCTCTGTCTGCACTGGCCTCGCCAGCTCTGTCTGCACTGGCATCTCCTGCTCTATCCGCACTGACATTTCCAGCTCTGTCTGCACTGGCCTCTCCAGCTCTGTCCGCACTGGCCTCTCCAGCGCTGTCCGCACTGGCCTCTCCAGCTCTATCCGCACTGGTGTCTACAGCTCTGTCAGCATTGGCATCTCCATCTCTATCCGCACTGGCATCTCCAGCTCTATCCGCACTGGCCTCTCCAGCTCTGTCCGCACTGGCATCTCCAGCTCTATCCGCACTGGCCACTCCAGCTCTGTCCGCACTGGCATCTCCAGCTCTATCCGCACTGCCTCTCCAGCTCTATCCACACTGGCCACTCCAGCTCTCTCCGCACTTGCGTCTCCAGCTCTATCCGCACTGGCCTCTCCAGCTCTGTATGCACAGGCGTCTCCAGCTCTATCCGCACTGATGTCTACAGCTCTGTCAGCCCTGGCCTCTCCAGCTCTATCCGCACTGGCATCTCCAGCTCTATCCGCACTGGCATCTCCAGCTCTGTCTGCACTGGCCTCTCCAGCTCTGTCTGCACTGGCATCTCCTGCTCTATCCGCACTGGCCTCTCCAGCTCTATCCGCACTGGCCTCTCCAGCTCTGTCTGAACTGGCCTCTCCAGCTCCCTCCGCACTGGCGTCTCCAGCTCTCTCCGCACTGGCGTCTCCAGCTCTCTCCGCACTGGCCTCTCCAGCTCTATCCGCACTGGCCTCTCCAGCTCTGTCTGCACTGGCCTCTCCAGCTCTGTCTCCACTGGTCTCTCCAGCTCTATCCGCACTGGGCTCTCCAGCTCTATCCGCACTGGCATCTCCAGCTCTCTCCGCACTGGCCTCTCCAGCTCTATCCGCACTGGCCTCTCCAGCTCTGTCTGCACTGGCCTCTCCAGCTCTGTCTCCACTGGTCTCTCCAGCTCTGTCTGAACTGGCCTCTCCAGCTCCCTCCGCACTGGCATCTCCAGCTCTCTCCGCACTGGCGTCTCCAGCTCTCTCTGCAGTGGCGTCTCCAGCTCTGTCCGCACTGACCTCTCCAGCTCTGTTCCCACTGGCCTCTCCAGCTCTGTCCGCACTGGCATCTCCAGCTCTATCCGCACTGGCCTCTCAAGCTCTGTACGCACTGGCATCTCCAGCTCTATCCGCACTGGCCCCTCCCGCTCTATCCGCACTGGCATCTCCAGCTCTCTCCGCACTGGCGTCTCCAGCTCTCTCTGCAGTGGCGTCTCCAGCTCTGTCCGCACTGACCTCTCCAGCTCTGTTCCCGCTGGCCTCTCCAGCTCTGTCCGCACTGGCATCTCCAGCTCTATCCGCACTGGCATCTCCAGCTCTGTCTGCACTGGCCTCTCCAGCTCTGTCCGCACTGGCATCTCCAGCTCTGTCCGCACTGGCATCTCCAGCTCTATCCGCACTGGCATCTCCAGCTCTGTCTGCACTGGCCTCTCCAGCTCTGTCCGCACTGGCATCTCCAGCTCTGTCCGCACTGGCCTCTCCAGCTCTGTCTGCACTGGAATCTCCAGCTCTATCCACACTGGCATCTCCAGCTCTGTCTGCACAGGAATCTCCAGCTCTATCTCCACTGGCATCTCCAGCGCTGTCAGCACTGGTCCCTCCAGCTCTGTCTGCACTGGCATTTCCAGCTCTATCTGCACTGGCATCTCCAGCTCTATCTGCACTGGCCTCTCCAGCTCTATCCGCACTGGCCTCTCCAGCTCTCTCCGCACTGGCCTCTCCAGCTCTCTCCGCACTGGCCTCTCCAGTTCTGTCAGCACTGGCCTCTCCAGCTCTGTCTGCACTGGCCTCTCCAGCTCTGTCTGCACTGGCCCCTCCAGCTCTGTCTGCACTGGCATCTCCAGCTCTGTCTGCACTGACCTCTCCAGCTCTCTCCGCACTGGCCTCTCCAGCTCTGTCCGCACTGGCCTCTCCAGCTCTATCCGCACTGACATCTCCAGCTCTGTCCGCACTGGCGTCTCCAGCTCTCTCCGCACTGGCCTCTCCAGCTCTATCCGCACTGGCGTCTCCAGCTCTCTCCGCACTGGCCTCTCCATCTCTGTCTGCACTGGCCTCTCCAGCTCTGTCTGCACTGGGCTCTCCAGCTCTATCCGCACTGGCGTCTCCAGCTCTCTCCGCACTGGCCTCTCCTGCTCTCTCCGCACCGGCCTCTCCAGCTCTATCCGCACTGGCCTCTCCAGCTCTGTCTGCACTGGCCTCTCCAGCTCTGTCTGCACTGGCCTCTCCAGCTCTGTCTCCACTGGCCTCTCCAGCTCTGTCTGCACTGGCCTCTCCAGCTCTCTCCGCACTGGCCTCTCCAGCTCTCTCCGCACTGGCCTCTCCAGCTCTATCCGCACTGGCCTCTCCAGCTCCCTCCGCACTGGCGTCTCCAGCTCTCTCCGCACTGGCGTCTCCAGCTCTCTCCGCACTGGCCTCTCCAGCTCTATCAGCACTGGCCTCTCCAGCTCTGTCTGCACTGGCCTCTCCAGCTCTGTCTCCACTGGCCTCTCCAGCTCTATCTCCACTGGCCTCTCCAGCTCTGTCTGCACTGGCCTCTCCAGCTCTCTCCGCACTGGCCTCTCCAGCTCTGTCTGCACTGGCCTCTCCAGCTCTGTCTCCACTGGCCTCTCCAGCTCTATCCGCACTGGGCTCTCCAGCTCTATCCGCACTGGCACCTCCAGCTCTCTCCGCACTGGCGTCTCCAGCTCTCTCTGCAGTGGCGTCTCCAGCTCTGTCCGCACTGACCTCTCCAGATCTGTTCCCACTGGCCTCTCCAGCTCTGTCCGCACTGGCATCTCCAGCTCTATCTGCACTGGCATCTCCAGCTCTATCTGCACTGGCCTCTCCAGCTCTATCCGCACTGCCATCTCCAGCTCTGTCTGCACTGGCCTCTCCAGCTCTATCCGCACTGGCCTCTCCAACTCTCTCTGCACTGGCCTCTCCAGCTCTATCCGCACTGGCCTCTCCAGCTCTCTCCGCACTGGCCTCTCCAGCTCTCTCCGCACTGGCCTCTCCAGTTCTGTCAGCACTGGCCTCTCCAGCTCTGTCTGCACTGGCCTCTCCAGCTCTGTCTGCACTGGCCCCTCCAGCTCTGTCTGCACTGGCATCTCCAGCTCTGTCTGCACTGGCCTCTCCAGCTCTATCCGCACTGGCGTCTCCAGCTCTGTCCGCACCGACTTCTCCAGCTCTGTCCGCACTGGCGCCTCCAGCACTATCCGCACTGGCCTCTCCAGCTCTATCCGCACTGACATCTACAGCTCTGTCCGCACTGGCGTCTCCAGCTCTCTCCGCACTGGCCTCTCCAGCTCTATCCGCACTGGCGTCTCCAGCTCTCTCCGCACTGGCCTCTCCATCTCTGTCTGCACTGGCCTCTCCAGCTCTGTCTGCACTGGGCTCTCCAGCTCTATCCGCACTGGCGTCTCCAGCTCTCTCCGCACTGGCCTCTCCAGCTCTATCCGCACCGGCCTCTCCAGCTCTATCCGCACTGGCCTCTCCAGCTCTGTCTGCACTGGCCTCTCCAGCTCTGTCTGCACTGGCCTCTCCAGCTCTGTCTCCACTGGCCTCTCCAGCTCTGTCTGCACTGGCCTCTCCAGCTCTCTCCGCACTGGCCTCTCCAGCTCTCTCTGCACTGGCCTCTCCAGCTCTATCCGCACTGGCCTCTCCAGCTCCCTCCGCACTGGCGTCTCCAGCTCTCTCCGCACTGGCGTCTCCAGCTCTCTCCGCACTGGCCTCTCCAGCTCTATCAGCACTGGCCTCTCCAGCTCTGTCTGCACTGGCCTCTCCAGCTCTGTCTCCACTGGCCTCTCCAGCTCTATCCGCACTGGGCTCTCCAGCTCTATCCGCACTGGCACCTCCAGCTCTCTCCGCACTGGCGTCTCCAGCTCTCTCTGCAGTGGCGTCTCCAGCTCTGTCTGCACTGACCTCTCCAGATCTGTTCCCACTGGCCTCTCCAGCTCTGTCCGCACTGGCATCTCCAGCTCTATCCGCACTGGCCTCTCAAGCTCTATACGCACTGGCATCTCCAGCTCTATCCGCACTGGCCCCTCCCGCTCTATCCGCACTGGCGTCTCCAGCTCTCTCTGCAGTGGCGTCTCCAGCTCTGTCCGCACTGACCTCTCCAGCTCTGTTCCCACTGGCCTCTCCAGCTCTGTCCGCACTGGCATCTCCAGCTCTATCCGCACTGGCCTCTCCAGCTCTTGTCTGCACTGGAATCTCCAGCTCTGTCTCCACTGGCATCTCCAGCTCTGTCTGCACTGGCCTCTCCAGCTCTATCCACACTGGCATCTCCAGCTCTGTCTGCACAGGAATCTCCAGCTCTGTCTCCACTGGCATCTCCCGCTCTGTCCGCACTGGCCTGTCCAGCTCTGTCAGCACTGGCCTCTCCAGCGCTGTCAGCACTGGCCCCTCCAGCTCTGTCTGACTGGCATCTCCAGCTCTACCTGCACTGGCATCTCCAGCTCTATCTGCACTGGCCTCTCCAGCTCTATCCGCACTGGCATCTCCAGCTCTGTCTGCACTGGCCTCTCCAGCTCTATCCGCACTGGCCTCTCCAACTCTCTCTGCACTGGCCTCTCCAGCTCTATCCGCACTGGCCTCTCCAGCTCTCTCCGCACTGGCCTCTCCAGCTCTCTCCGCACTGGCCTCTCCAGTTCTGTCAGCACTGGCCTCTCCAGCTCTGTCTGCACTGGCCTCTCCAGCTCTGTCTGCACTGGCCCCTCCAGCTCTGTCTGCACTGGCATCTCCAGCTCTGTCTGCACTGGCCTCTCCAGCTCTATCCGCACTGGCGTCTCCAGCTCTGTCCGCACCGGCCTCTCCAGCTCTGTCCGCACTGGCGCCTCCAGCACTATCCGCACTGGCCTCTCCAGCTCTATCCACACTGGCATATCCAGCTCTGTCTGCACTGGCATCTCCAACTCTGTCGGCACTGGCATCTCCAGCTCTGTCCGCACTGGCCTCTCCAGCTCTGTCTGCACTGGCCTCTGCAGCTCTGTCTGCACTGGCCTCTCCAGCTCTGTCTGCACTGGCCTCTCCAGCTCTGTCTGCACTGGCCTCTCCAGCTCTGTCTGCACTGGCATCTCCAGCTCTATCTGCACTGGCCTCTCCAGCTGTATCTGCACTGGCATCTCCAGCTCTGTCTGCACTGGCCTCTCCAGCTCTATCCGCACTGGCGCCTCCAGCTCTCTCCGCACTGGCCTCTCCAGCTCTGTCTGAACTGGCCTCTCCAGCTCTGTCTGCACTGGCCTCTCCAGCTCTGTCTGCACTGGCCTCTCCAGCTCTGTCTGCACTGGCCTCTCCAGCTCTCTCCGCACTGGCCTCTCCAGCTCTCTCCGCACTGGCCTCTCCAGCTCTATCCACACTGGCCTCTCCAGCTCCCTCCGCACTGGCGTCTCCAGCTCTCTCCGCACTGGCGTCTCCAGCTCTCTCCGCACTGACCTCTCCAGCTCTCTCCGCACTGGCCTCTCCAGCTCTGTCCGCACTGGCCTCTCCAGCTCTGTCTCCACTGGCCTCTCCAGCTCTATCCGCACTGGCCTCTCCAGCTCTATCCGCACTGGCATCTCCAGCTCTATCCGCACTGGCGTCTCCAGCTCTCTCTGCAGTGGCGTCTCCAGCTCTGTGCGCACTGGCCTCTCCAGCTCTGTCCGCACTGGCCTCTCCAGCTCTGTCCGCACTGGCATCTCCAGCTCTATCCGCACTGGCCTCTCCAGCTCTATCCGAACTGGCATCTCCAGCTCTATCCGCACTGGCCCCTCCAGCTCTATCCGCACTGGCATCTCCAGCTCTGTCTGCACTGGAATCTCCAGCTCTGTCTCCACTGGCATATCCAGCTCTATCCGCACTGGCCTCTCCAGCTCTATCCACACTGGTATCTCCAGCTCTGTCTGCACTGGAATCTCCAGCTCTGTCCGCACTGGCCTCTCCAGCTCTGTCACCACTGGCCTCTCCAGCGCTGTCAGCACTGGCCTCTCCAGCGCTGTCAGCACTGGCCACTCCAGCTCTGTCCGCACTGGCCACTCCAGATCTATCCGCACTGGCGTCTCCAGCACTATCCGCACTGGCAACTCCAGCTCTGTCTGCACTGGCATCTCCAGCTCTGTCTGCACTGGCCTCTCCAGCTCTGTCAGCACTGGCATCTCCAGCTCTACCCGCACTGGCCTCTCCAGCTCTGTCCGCACTGGCCTCTCCAGCTCTGTCAGCACTGGCATCTCCAGCCCTATCCGTACTGGCATCTCCAGCTCTATCCGCACTGGTGTCTACAGCTCTGTCAGCACTGGCCTCTCCAGCTCAATCCGCACTGGCCTCTCCAGCTCTGTCTGCACTGGCCTCGCCAGCTCTGTCTGCACTGGCATCTCCTGCTCTATCCGCACTGACATTTCCAGCTCTGTCTGCACTGGCCTCTCCAGCTCTGTCCGCACTGGCCTCTCCAGCTCTGTCCGCACTGGCCTCTCCAGCTCTATCCGCACTGGTGTCTACAGCTCTGTCAGCATTGGCATCTCCATCTCTATCCGCACTGGCATCTCCAGCTCTATCCGCACTGGCCTCTCCAGCTCTGTCCGCACTGGCATCTCCAGCTCTATCCGCACTGGCCACTCCAGCTCTGTCCGCACTGGCATCTCCAGCTCTATCCGCACTGCCTCTCCAGCTCTATCCACACTGGCCACTCCAGCTCTCTCCGCACTTGCGTCTCCAGCTCTATCCGCACTGGCCTCTCCAGCTCTGTATGCACAGGCGTCTCCAGCTCTATCCGCACTGATGTCTACAGCTCTGTCAGCCCTGGCCTCTCCAGCTCTATCCGCACTGGCATCTCCAGCTCTATCCGCACTGGCATCTCCAGCTCTGTCTGCACTGGCCTCTCCAGCTCTGTCTGCACTGGCATCTCCTGCTCTATCCGCACTGGCCTCTCCAGCTCTATCCGCACTGGCCTCTCCAGCTCTGTCTGAACTGGCCTCTCCAGCTCCCTCCGCACTGGCGTCTCCAGCTCTCTCCGCACTGGCGTCTCCAGCTCTCTCCGCACTGGCCTCTCCAGCTCTATCCGCACTGGCCTCTCCAGCTCTGTCTGCATTGGCCTCTCCAGCTCTGTCTCCACTGGTCTCTCCAGCTCTATCCGCACTGGGCTCTCCAGCTCTATCCGCACTGGCATCTCCATCTCTCTCCGCACTGGCGTCTCCAGCTCTCTCTGCAGTGGCGTCTCCAGCTCTGTCCGCACTGACCTCTCCAGCTCTGTTCCCACTGGCCTCTCCAGCTCTGTCCGCACTGGCATCTCCAGCTCTATCCGCACTGGCCTCTCAAGCTCTGTACGCACTGGCATCTCCAGCTCTATCCGCACTGGCCCCTCCCGCTCTATCCGCACTGGCATCTCCAGCTCTCTCTGCACTGGCGTCTCCAGCTCTGTCCGCACTGACCTCTCCAGCTCTGTCCGCACTGACCTCTCCAGCTCTGTTCCCACTGGCCTCTCCAGCTCTGTCCGCACTGGCATCTCCAGCTCTATCCGCACTGGCCTCTCCAGCTCTGTCTGCACTGGAATCTCCAGCTCTATCCACACTGGCATCTCCAGCTCTGTCTGCACAGGAATCTCCAGCTCTGTCTCCACTGGCATCTCCAGCTCTGTCCGCACTGGCCTCTCCAGCTCTGTCTGCACTGGCATTTCCAGCTCTATCTGCACTGGCATCTCCAGCTCTATCTGCACTTGCCTCTCCAGCTCTATCCGCACTGCCATCTCCAGCTCTGTCTGCACTGGCCTCTCCAGCTCTATCCGCACTGGCCTCTCCAGCTCTCTCCGCACTGGCCTCTCCAGCTCTCTCCGCACTGGCCTCTCCAGTTCTGTCAGCACTGGCCTCTCCAGCTCTGTCTGCACTGGCCTCTCCAGCTCTGTCTGCACTGGCCCCTCCAGCTCTGTCTGCACTGGCATCTACAGCTCTGTCTGCACTGGCCTCTCCAGCTCTATCCGCACCGGCGTCTCCAGCTCTGTCCGCACCGACTTCTCCAGCTCTGTCCGCACTGGCGCGTCCAGCACTATCCGCACTGGCCTCTCCAGCTCTATCCGCACTGACATCTCCAGCTCTGTCCGCACTGGCGTCTCCAGCTCTCTCCGCACTGGCCTCTCCAGCTCTATCCGCACCGGCGTCTCCAGCTCTCTCCGCACTGGCCTCTCCATCTCTGTCTGCACTGGCCTCTCCAGCTCTGTCTGCACTGGGATCTCCAGCTCTATCCGCACTGGCGTCTCCAGCTCTCTCCGCACTGGCCTCTCCAGCTCTATCCGCACCGGCCTCTCCAGCTCTATCCGCACTGGCCTCTCCAGCTCTGTCTGCACTGGCCTCTCCAGCTCTGTCTGCACTGGCCTCTCCAGCTCTGTCTCCACTGGCCTCTCCAGCTCTGTCTGCACTGGCCTCTCCAGCTCTCTCCGCACTGGCCTCTCCAGCTCTCTCCGCACTGGCCTCTCCAGCTCTATCCGCACTGGCCTCTCCAGCTCCCTCCGCACTGGCGTCTCCAGCTCTCTCCGCACTGGCGTCTCCAGCTCTCTCCGCACTGGCCTCTCCAGCTCTATCAGCACTGGCCTCTCCAGCTCTGTCTGCACTGGCCTCTCCAGCTCTGTCTCCACTGGCCTCTCCAGCTCTATCCGCACTGGGCTCTCCAGCTCTATCCGCACTGGCACCTCCAGCTCTCTCCGCACTGGCGTCTCCAGCTCTCTCTGCAGTGGCGTCTCCAGCTCTGTCCGCACTGACCTCTCCAGATCTGTTCCCACTGGCCTCTCCAGCTCTGTCCGCACTGGCATCTCCAGCTCTATCCGCACTGGCCTCTCAAGCTCTATACGCACTGGCATCTCCAGCTCTATCCGCACTGGCCCCTCCCGCTCTATCCGCACTGGCGTCTCCAGCTCTCTCTGCAGTGGCGTCTCCAGCTCTGTCCGCACTGACCTCTCCAGCTCTGTTCCCACTGGCCTCTCCAGCTCTGTCCGCACTGGCATCTCCAGCTCTATCCGCACTGGCCTCTCCAGCTCTGTCTGCACTGGAATCTCCAGCTCTGTCTCCACTGGCATCTCCAGCTCTGTCTGCACTGGCCTCTCCAGCTCTATCCACACTGGCATCTCCAGCTCTGTCTGCACAGGAATCTCCAGCTCTGTCTCCACTGGCATCTCCCGCTCTGTCCGCACTGGCCTGTCCAGCTCTGTCAGCACTGGCCTCTCCAGCGCTGTCAGCACTGGCCCCTCCAGCTCTGTCTGACTGGCATCTCCAGCTCTACCTGCACTGGCATCTCCAGCTCTATCTGCACTGGCCTCTCCAGCTCTATCCGCACTGGCATCTCCAGCTCTGTCTGCACTGGCCTCTCCAGCTCTATCCGCACTGGCCTCTCCAACTCTCTCTGCACTGGCCTCTCCAGCTCTATCCGCACTGGCCTCTCCAGCTCTCTCCGCACTGGCCTCTCCAGCTCTCTCCGCACTGGCCTCTCCAGTTCTGTCAGCACTGGCCTCTCCAGCTCTGTCTGCACTGGCCTCTCCAGCTCTGTCTGCACTGGCCCTCCAGCTCTGTCTGCACTGGCATCTCCAGCTCGGTCTGCACTGGCCTCTCCAGCTCTATCCGCACTGGCGTCTCCAGCTCTGTCCGCACCGGCCTCTCCAGCTCTGTCCGCACTGGCGCCTCCAGCACTATCCGCACTGGCCTCTCCAGCTCTATCCGCACTGACATCTCCAGCTCTGTCCGCACTGGCGTCTCCAGCTCTCTCCGCACTGGCCTCTCCAGCTCTATCCGCTCTGGCCTCTCCAGCTCTATCCGCACTGGCCTCTCCAGCTCCCTCCGCACTGGCGTCTCCAGCTCTCTCCGCACTGGCGTCTCCAGCTCTCTCCGCACTGGCCTCTCCAGCTCTATCCGCACTGGCCTCTCCAGCTCTGTCTGCACTGGCCTCTCCAGCTCTGTCTCCACTGGTCTCTCCAGCTCTATCCACACTGGGCTCTCCAGCTCTATCCGCACTGGCATCTCCAGCTCTC
Organism: Scyliorhinus torazame; assembly: GCF_047496885.1. Classification (NCBI taxonomy): domain Eukaryota; kingdom Metazoa; phylum Chordata; class Chondrichthyes; order Carcharhiniformes; family Scyliorhinidae; genus Scyliorhinus; species Scyliorhinus torazame. The sequence continues at coordinate 1,150,581 of NC_092720.1, forward strand.
TCCGCACTGGCGTCTCCAGCTCTCTCTGCAGTGGCGTCTCCAGCTCTGTCCGCACTGACCTCTCCAGCTCTGTTCCCACTGGCCTCTCCAGCTCTGTCCGCACTGGCATCTCCAGCTCTATCCGCACTGGCCTCTCAAGCTCTGTACGCACTGGCATCTCCAGCTCTATCCGCACTGGCCCCTCCCGCTCTATCCGCACTGGCATCTCCAGCTCTCTCCGCACTGGCGTCTCCAGCTCTCTCTGCAGTGGCGTCTCCAGCTCTGTCCGCACTGACCTCTCCAGCTCTGTTCCCACTGGCCTCTCCAGCTCTGTCCGCACTGGCATCTCCAGCTCTATCCGCACTGGCCTCTCCAGCTCTGTCTGCACTGGAATCTCCATCTCTGTCTCCACTGGCAACTCCAGCTCTGTCTGCACTGGCCTCTCCAGCTATATCCACACTGGCATCTCCAGCTCTGTCTGCACAGGAATCTCCAGCTCTGTCTCCACTGGCATCTCCAGCTCTGTCCGCACTGGCCTGTCCAGCTCTGTCAGCACTGGCCTCTCCAGCTCAATCTGCACTGGCATCTCCAGCTCTATCTGCACTGGCCTCTCCAGCTCTATCCGCACTGGCATCTCCAGCTCTGTCTGCACTGGCCTCTCCAGCTCTATCCGCACTGGCCTCTCCAACTCTCTCTGCACTGGCCTCTCCAGCTCTATCCGCACTGGCCTCTCCAGCTCTCTCCGCACTGGCCTCTCCAGCTCTCTCCGCACTGGCCTCTCCAGTTCTGTCAGCACTGGCCTCTCCAGCTCTGTCTGCACTGGCCTCTCCAGCTCTGTCTGCACTGGCCCCTCCAGCTCTGTCTGCACTGGCATCTCCAGCTCTGTCTGCACTGGCCTCTCCAGCTCTATCCGCACTGGCGTCTCCAGCTCTGTCCGCACCGACTTCTCCAGCTTTGTCCGCACTGGCGCCTCCAGCACTATCCGCACTGGCCTCTCCAGCTCTATCCGCACTGACATCTCCAGCTCTGTCCGCACTGGCGTCTCCAGCTGTCTCCGCACTGGCCTCTCCAGCTCTCTCCACACTGGCCTCTCCATCTCTGTCTGCACTGGCCTCTCCAGCTCTCTCCGCACTGGCCTCTCCAGCTCTCTCCGCACTGGCCTCTCCAGCTCTATCCGCACTGGCCTCTCCAGCTCCCTCCGCACTGGCGTCTCCAGCTCTCTCCGCACTGGCGTCTCCAGCTCTCTCCGCACTGGCCTCTCCAGCTCTATCAGCACTGGCCTCTCCAGCTCTGTCTGCACTGGCCTCTCCAGCTCTGTCTCCACTGGCCTCTCCAGCTCTGTCTGCACTGGCCTCTCCAGCTCTGTCTCCACTGGCCTCTCTAGCTCTGTCTGCACTGGCCTCTCCAGCTCTCTCCGCACTTGCCTCTCCAGCTCTCTCCGCACTGGCCTCTCCAGCTCCCTCCGCACTGGCGTCTCCAGCTCTCTCCGCACTGGCGCCTCCAGCTCTCTCCGCACTGGCCTCTCCAGCTCTATCAGCACTGGCCTCTCCAGCTCTGTCTGCACTGGCCTCTCCAGCTCTGTCTCCACTGGCCTCTCCAGCTCTATCCGCACTGGGCTCTCCAGCTCTATCCGCACTGGCACCTCCAGCTCTCTCCGCACTGGCGTCTCCAGCTCTCTCTGTAGTGGCGTCTCCAGCTCTGTCCGCACTGACCTCTCCAGATCTGTTCCCACTGGCCTCTCCAGCTCTGTCCGCACTGGCATCTCCAGCTCTATCCGCACTGGCCTCTCAAGCTCTATACGCACTGGCATCTCCAGCTCTATCCGCACTGGCCCCTCCCGCTCTATCTGCACTGGCGTCTCCAGCTCTCTCTGCAGTGGCGTCTCCAGCTCTGTCCGCACTGACCTCTCCAGCTCTGTTCCCACTGGCCTCTCCAGCTCTGTCCGCACTGGCATCTCCAGCTCTATCCGCACTGGCCTCTCCAGCTCTGTCTGCACTGGAATCTCCAGCTCTGTCTCCACTGGCATCTCCAGCTCTGTCTGCACTGGCCTCTCCAGCTCTATCCACACTGGCATCTCCAGCTCTGTCTGCACAGGAATCTCCAGCTCTGTCTCCACTGGCATCTCCAGCTCTGTCCGCACTGGCCTGTCCAGCTCTGTCAGCACTGGCCTCTCCAGCGCTGTCAGCACTGGCCCCTCCAGCTCTGTCTGACTGGCATCTCCAGCTCTACCTGCACTGGCATCTCCAGCTCTATCTGCACTGGCCTCTCCAGCTCTATCCGCACTGGCATCTCCAGCTCTGTCTGCACTGGCCTCTCCAGCTCTATCCGCACTGGCCTCTCCAACTCTCTCTGCACTGGCCTCTCCAGCTCTATCCGCACTGGCCTCTCCAGCTCTCTCCGCACTGGCCTCTCCAGCTCTCTCCGCACTGGCCTCTCCAGTTCTGTCAGCACTGGCCTCTCCAGCTCTGTCTACACAGGCCTCTCCAGCTCTGTCTGCACTGGCCCCTCCAGCTCTGTCTGCACTGGCATCTCCAGCTCTGTCTGCACTGGCCTCTCCAGCTCTATCTGCACTGGCGTCTCCAGCTCTGTCCGCACCGGACTCTCCAGCTCTGTCCGCACTGGCGCCTCCAGCACTATCCGCACTGGCCTCTCCAGCTCTATCCGCACTGACATCTCCAGCTCTGTCCGCACTGGCGTCTCCAGCTCTCTCCGCACTGGCCTCTCCAGCTCTATCCGCACTGGCGTCTCCAGCTCTCTCCGCACTGGCCTCTCCATCTCTGTCTGCACTGGCCTCTCCAGCTCTGTCTGCACTGGGCTCTCCAGCTCTATCCGCACTGGCGTCTCCAGCTCTCTCCGCACTGGCCTCTCCAGCTCTATCCGCACTGGCCTCTCCAGCTCTATCCGCACTGGCCTCTCCAGCTCTATCCGCACTGGCGTCTCCAGCTCTCTCCGCACTGGCCTCTCCAGCTCTATCCGCACTGGCCTCTCCAGCTCTTTCCACACTGGCATCTCCAGCCCTGTCTGCACTGGCATCTCCAGCTCGGTCTGAACTGGCATCTCCAGCTCTGTCCGCACTGGCCTCTACAGCTCTGTCTGCACTGGCCTCTCCAGCTCTGTCTGCACTGGCCTCTCCAGCTCTGTCTGCACTGGCCTCTCCAGCTCTGTCTGCACTGGCCTCTCCAGCTCTATCTGCAATGGCCTCTCCAGCTCTATCCGCACTGGCATCTGCAGCTCTGTCTGCACTGGCCTCTCCAGCTCTATCCGCACTGGCGTCTCCAGCTCTCGCCACACTGGCCTCTCCAGCTCTGTCTGAACTGGCCTCTCCAGCTCTGTCTGCACTGGCCTCACCAGCTCTATCTGTACAGGCGTCTCCAGCTCTATCCGCACTGGCCTCTCCAGCTCTATCCGCACTGGCGTCTCCAGCTCTCTCCGCATTGGCCTCTCCAGCTCTATCCACACTGGCATCTCCAGCTCTGTCTGCACGGGCATCTCCAGCTCTGTCTGCACTGGCCTCACCAGCTCTATCTGTACAGGCGTCTCCAGCTCTATCCGCACTGGCATCTCTAGCTCTCTCCGCACTGGCATCTCCAGCTCTATCCGCACTGGCCTCTCCAGCTCTGTCAGCACTGGCATCTCCAGCTCCCTCCGCACCGGCCTCTCGAGCTCTGTCTGCACTGGCCTCTCCAGCTCTGTCTGTACTGGCATCTCCAGCTCTATCTGCACTGGCCTCTCCAGCTCTGTCTGCACTGGCTTCTCCAGCTCTGTCTGCACTGGCGTCCCCAGCTCTCTCCGCACTGGCCTCTCCAGCTCTATCCGCACTGGCGTCTCCAGTTCTCTCCGCACTGGCCTCTCCAGCTCTGTCCGCACTGGCCTCTCCGACTCTATCCGCACTGGCATCTCCAGCTCTATCCGCACTGGACTCGCTAGCTCTATCCGCACTGGCGTCTCCAGCTCTCTCCGCACCGGCCTCTCCAGCTCTATCTGCACTGGAGTCTCCAGCTCTCTACGCACTGGCCTCTCCAGCTCTGTCTGCACTGGCCACTCCAGCTCTCTCCACACTGGCATCTCCAGCTCTGTCTGCACTGGCATCTCCAACTCTGTCGGCACTGGCATCTCGAGCTCTGTCCGCACTGGCCTCTCCAGCTCTGTCAGCACTGGCCTCTGCAGCTCTGTCTGCACTGGCCTCTCCAGCTGTGTCTGCACTGGCCTCTCCAGCTCTGTCTGCACTGGTCTCTCCAGATCTGTCTGCACTGGCCTCTCCAGCTCTGTCTGCACTGGCCTCTCCAACTCTGTATGCACTGGCCTCTCCAGCTCTGTCTTCACTGGCCTCTACAGAACTGTCTGCACTGGCATCTCCAGCTCTATCTGCACTGGCCTCTCCAGCTCTATCCGCACTGGCATGTCCAGCTCTGTCTGCACTGGCCTCTCCAGCTCTATCCGCACTGGCGTCTCCAGCTCTCTCCGCACTGGCCTCTCCAGCTCTGTCTGAACTGGCCTCTCCAGCTCTGTCTGCACTGGCCTCTCCAGCTCTGTCTGCACTGGCCTCCAGCTCTGTCTGCACTGGCCTCTCCAGCTCTCTCCGCACTGGCCTCTCCAGCTCTCTCCGCACTGGCCTCTCCAGCACTATCCGCACTGGCTTCTCCAGCTCCCTCCGCACTGGCGTCTCCAGCTCTCTCCGCACTGGCGTCTCCAGCTCTCTCCGCACTGGCCTCTCCAGCTCTATCCGCAATGGTCTCTCCCACTCTGTCTTCACTGGCCTCTCCAGCTCTATCCGCACTGGGCTCGCCAGCTCTATCCGCACTGGCATCTCCAGCTCTCTCCGCACTGGCCTCTCCAGCTCTATACGCACTGGCCTCTCCAGCTCTGTCCGCACTGGCATCTCCAGCTCTATCCGCACTGGCCTCTCCAGCTCTATACGCACTGGCCTCTCCAGCTCTGTCCGCACTGGCATCTCCAGCTCTATACGCACTGGCATCTCCAGCTCTATACGCACTGGCATCTCCAGCTCTATCCGCACTGGCCTCTCCAGCTCTATACGCACTGGCCTCTCCAGCTCTGTCCGCACTGGCATCTCCAGCTCTATCCGCACTGGCCTCTCCAGCTCTATACGCACTGGCATCTCCAGCTCTATCCGCACTGGCCCCTCCAGCTCTATCCGCACTGGCATCTCCAGCTCTGTCTGCACAGGAATCTCCAGCTCTGTCTCCACTGGCCTCTCCAGCTCTATCCACACTGGCATCTCCAGCTCTGTCTCCACTGGCCTCTCCAGCTCTATCCACACTGGAATCTCCAGCTCTGTCTCCACTGGCATCTCCAGCTCTGTCCGCACTGGCCTCTCCAGCGCTGTCAGCACTGGCCTCTCCAGCGCTGTCAGCACTGGCCTCTCCAGCTCTGTCTGCACTGGCATCTCCAGCTCTATCTGCACTGGCATCTCCAGCTCTATCCGCACTGGCCTCTCCAGCTCTATCCGCACTGGCATCTCCAGCTCTGTCTGCACAGGCCTCTCCAGCTCTCTCCGCACTGGCGTCTCCAGCTCTCTCCGCACTGGCCTCTCCAACTCTCTCTGCACTGGCCTCTCCAGCTCTATCCGCACTGGCCTCTCCAGCTCTATCCGCACTGGCGTCTCCAGCTCTGTCCGCACCGGCCTCTCCAGCTCTGTCCGCACTGGCGTCTCCAGCTCTGTCTGCACTGGCGTCTCCAGCTCTGTCCGCACCGGCCTCTCCAGCTCTGTCCGCACTGGCGTCTCCAGCTCTGTCTGCACTGGCCTCTCCAGCTCTATCCGCACTGGCTTCTCCAGCTCTATCCGCACTGACATCTCCAGCTCTGTCCGCACTGGCGTCTCCAGCTCTCTCCGCACTGGCCTCTCCAGCTCTATCCGCACTGGCGTCTCCAGCTCTCTCCGCACTGGCCTCTCCAGCTCTGTCTGCACTGGCCTCTCCAGCTCTGTCTGCACTGGGCTCTCCAGCTCTATCCGCACTGGCGTCTCCAGCTCTCTCCGCACTGGCCGCTCCAGCTCTATCCGCACCGGCCTCTCCAGCTCTATCCGCACTGGCCTCTCCAGCTCTGTCTGCACTGGCCTCTCCAGCTCTGTCTGCACTGGCCTCTCCAGCTCCGTCTCCAGTGGCCTCTCCAGCTCTGTCTCCACTGGCCTCTCCAGCTCTATCCGCACTGGCCTCTCAAGCTCTACCCGCACTGGCCTCTCCAGCTCTGTCTGCACTGGCCACTCCAGCTCTATCCGCACTGGCGTCTCCAGCTCTCGCTGCACTGGCCTCTCCAGCTCTATCCGCACTGGCCTCTGCAGCTCTGTCTGCACTGGCCTCTCCAGCTCTTTCCACACTGGCATCTCCAGCCCTGTCTGCACTGGCATCTCCAGCTCGGTCTGCAATGGCATCTCCAGCTCTGTCCGCACTGGCCTCTCCAGCTCTGTCTGTACTGGCCTCCCCAGCTCTGTCTGCACTGGACTCTCCAGCTCTGTCTGCACTGGCCTCTCCAGCTCTATCTGCACTGGCCTCTCCAGCTCTATCCGCACTGGCATCTCCAGCTCTGTCTGCACTGGCCTCTCCAGCTCTATCCGCACTGGCGTCTCCAGCTCTCGCCACACTGGCCTCTCCAGCTCTGTCTGAACTGGCCTCTCCAGCTCTGTCTGCACTGGCCTCACCAGCATATCTGTACAGGCGTCTCCAGCTCTGCCTGCACTGGCCTCTCCAGCTCTGTCTGCACTGGCCTCTCCAGCTCTATCCGCACTGGCATCTCCAGCTCTCTCCGCACTGGCCTCACAAGCTCTATCCGCACTTGCCACTCCAGCTCTATCCGCACTGGCATCTCCATCTCTATCCGCACTGGCGTCTCCAGCTCTGTCAGCACTGGCCTCTCCAGCTCTGTCTGCACTGGCCTCTCCAGCTCTATCTGCACTGGCGTCTCCAGCTCTCTCCGCACTGACCTCTCCAGCTCTATCCACACTGGCATCTCCAGCTCTGTCTGCACTGGCATCTCCAGCTCTATCCGCACTGGCATCTCCAGCTCTCTCCGCACTGGCATCTCCAGCTCTATCTGCACTGGCCTCTCCAGCTCTGTCAGCACTGGCATCTCCTGCTCCCTCCGCACCGGCCTCTCCAGCTCTGTCTGCACTGGCCTCTCCAGCTCTGTCTGTACTGGCATCTCCAGCTCTATCTGCACTGGCCTCTCCAGCTCTATCCGCACTGGCGTCTCCAGTTCTCTCCGCACTGGCCTCTGCAGCTCTTTCTGCACTGGCCTCTCCAGCTCAGTCTGCACTGGCCTCTCCAGCTCTATCCGCACTGGCCTCTCCGGCTCTATCCGCACTGGCATCTCCAGCTCTATCCGCACTGGACTCGCCAGCTCTATCCGCACTGGCGGCTCCAGCTCTATCTGCACTGACGTCTCCAGCTCTATCAGCACTGGCCTCTCCAGCTCTATCCGCACTGGCGTCTCCAGTTCTATCCGCACTGGCATCTCCAGCTCTATCTGCACTGGCCTCTCCAGCTCTGTCTGCACTGTCCTCTCCAGCTCTATCCGCACTGGCCTCCCCTGCTCTGTCTGCACTGGCATCTCCAGCTCTGTCTGCACTGGCCTCTCCAGCTCTCTATGCACTGGCCTCTCCAGCTCTGTCTGCACTGGCCTCTCCAGCTCTGTCTACACTGGCCTCGCCAGCTCTGTCTGCACTGGCCTCGCCAGCTCTGTCTGCACTGGCCTCTCCAGCTCTGTCTGCACTGGCCTCTCCAGCTCTGTCTGCACTGGCCTCTCCAGCTCTGTCTGCACTGGCCACTCCAGCTCTATCCGCACTGGCATCTCTAGCTCTGTCTGCACTGGCATCTCCAGCCCTGTCTGCACTGGCCTCTCCCGCTCTATCCGCACTGGACTCTCCAGCTCTGTCTGCACTGGCATCTCCAGCTCTGTCTGCACTGGCCACTCCAGCTCTATCCGCACTGGCATCTCTAGCTCTGTCTGCACTGGCATCTCCAGCTCTGTCTGCACTGGCCTCTCCAGCTCTGTCCGCACTGGCCTCTCCAGCTCTGTCTGCACTGACCTCTCCAGCCCTGTCAGCACTGGCCTCTCCAGCTCTGTCTGCACTGGCCTCTCCAGCTCTATCCGCACTGGCGTCTCCAGCTCTCTCCGCACCGGCCTCTCCAGCTTTATCTGCACTGGCGTCTCCAGCTCTCTCCGCACCGGCCTCTCCAGCTCTGTCTGCACTGGCCTCTCCAGCTCTGTCTGCACTAGCCTCTCCAGCTCTATCCGCACTGGCCTCTCCAGCTCTGTCTGCACTGACCTCACCAGCCCTGTCAGCACTGGCCTCTGCAGCTCTGTCTGCACTGGCCTCTCCAGCTCTATCCGCACTGGCTTCTTGAGCTCTCTCCGCACCGGCCTCTCCAGCTCTATCTGCACTGGCGTCTCCAGCTCTCTACGCACTGGCCTCTCCAGCTCTGTCTGCACTGGCCACTCCAGCTCTCTCCGCACTGGCGTCTACAGCTCTCTCCGCACTGGCCTCTCCAGCTCTATCCACACTGGCATATCCAGCTCTGTCTGCACTGGCATCTCCAACTCTGTCGGCACTGGCATCTCCAGCTCTGTCCGCACTGGCCTCTCCAGCTCTGTCTGCACTGGCCTCTGCAGCTCTGTCTGCACTGGCCTCTCCAGCTCTGTCTGCACTGGCCTCTCCAGCTCTGTCTGCACTGGCATCTCCAGCTCTATCTGCACTGGCCTCTCCAGCTGTATCTGCACTGGCATCTCCAGCTCTGTCTGCACTGGCCTCTCCAGCTCTATCCGCACTGGCCTCTCCAGCTCTATCCGCACTGGCATCTCTAGCTCTGTCTGCACTGGCATCTCCAGCTCTGTCTGCACTGGCCTCTCCAGCTCTGTCCGCACTGGCCTCTCCAGCTCTGTCTGCACTGACCTCTCCAGCCCTGTCAGCACTGGCCTCTCCAGCTCTGTCTGCACTGGCCTCTCCAGCTCTATCCGCACTGGCGTCTCCAGCTCTCTCCGCACCGGCCTCTCCAGCTTTATCTGCACTGGCGTCTCCAGCTCTCTCCGCACCGGCCTCTCCAGCTCTGTCTGCACTGGCCTCTCCAGCTCTGTCTGCACTGGCCTCTCCAGCTCTATCCGCACTGGCCTCTCCAGCTCTGTCTGCACTGACCTCACCAGCCCTGTCAGCACTGGCCTCTCCAGCTCTGTCTGCACTGGCCTCTCCAGCTCTATCCGCACTGGCTTCTTGAGCTCTCTCCGCACTGGCCACTCCAGCTCTCTCCGCACTGGCGTCTACAGCTCTCTCCGCACTGGCCTCTCCAGCTCTATCCACACTGGCATATCCAGCTCTGTCTGCACTGGCATCTCCAACTCTGTCGGCACTGGCATCTCCAGCTCTGTCCGCACTGGCCTCTCCAGCTCTGTCTGCACTGGCCTCTGCAGCTCTGTCTGCACTGGCCTCTCCAGCTCTGTCTGCACTGGCCTCTCCAGCTCTGTCTGCACTGGCCTCTCCAGCTCTGTATGCACTGGCCTCTCCAGCTCTGCCTGCACTGGCCTCTCCAGCTCTGTCTGCACTGGTCTCTCCAGCTCTACCTGCACTGGACTCTCCAGCTCTGTCTGCACTGGCCTCTCCAGCTCTGTATGCACTGGCCTCTCCAGCTCTGTCTGCACTGGCCTCTCCAGCTCTGTCTGCACTGGCATCTCCAGCTCTGTCTGCACTGGCCTCTCCAGCTCTATCCGCACTGGCGCCTCCAGCTCTCTCCGCACTGGCCTCTCCAGCTCTGTCTGAACTGGCCTCTCCAGCTCTGTCTGCACTGGCCTCTCCAGCTCTGTCTGCACTGGCCTCTCCAGCTCTGTCTGCACTGGCCTCTCCAGCTCTCTCCGCACTGGCCTCTCCAGCTCTCTCCGCACTGGCCTCTCCAGCTCTATCCGCACTGGCCTCTCCAGCTCCCTCCGCACTGGCGTCTCCAGCTCTCTCCGCACTGGCGTCTCCAGCTCTCTCCGCACTGACCTCTCCAGCTCTCTCCGCACTGGCCTCTCCAGCTCTGTCTGCACTGGCCTCTCCAGCTCTGTCTCCACTGGCCTCTCCAGCTCTATCCGCACTGGCCTCTCCAGCTCTATCCGCACTGGCATCTCCAGCTCTATCCGCACTGGCGTCTCCAGCTCTCTCTGCAGTGGCGTCTCCAGCTCTGTGCGCACTGGCCTCTCCAGCTCTGTCCGCACTGGCCTCTCCAGCTCTGTCCGCACTGGCATCTCCAGCTCTATCCGCACTGGCCTCTCCAGCTCTATCCGCACTGGCATCTCCAGCTCTATCCGCACTGGCCCCTCCAGCTCTATCCGCACTGGCATCTCCAGCTCTGTCTGCACTGGAATCTCCAGCTCTGTCTCCACTGGCATATCCAGCTCTATCCGCACTGGCCTCTCCAGCTCTATCCACACTGGTATCTCCAGCTCTGTCTGCACTGGAATCTCCAGCTCTGTCCGCACTGGCCTCTCCAGCTCTGTCACCACTGGCCTCTCCAGCGCTGTCAGCACTGGCCTCCCAAGCGCTGTCAGCACTGGCCACTCCAGCTCTGTCCGCACTGGCCACTCCAGATCTATCCGCACTGGCGTCTCCAGCACTATCCGCACTGGCAACTCCAGCTCTGTCTGCACTGGCATCTCCAGCTCTGTCTGCACTGGCCTCTCCAGCTCTGTCAGCACTGGCATCTCCAGCTCTACCCGCACTGGCCTCTCCAGCTCTGTCCGCACTGGCCTCTCCAGCTCTGTCAGCACTGGCATCTCCAGCCCTATCCGTACTGGCATCTCCAGCTCTATCCGCACTGGTGTCTACAGCTCTGTCAGCACTGGCCTCTCCAGCTCAATCCGCACTGGCCTCTCCAGCTCTGTCAGCACTGGCATCGCCAGCTCTGTCTGCACTGGCCTCGCCAGCTCTGTCTGCACTGGCATCTCCTGCTCTATCCGCACTGACATTTCCAGCTCTGTCTGCACTGGCCTCTCCAGCTCTGTCCGCACTGGCCTCTCCAGCTCTGTCCGCACTGGCCTCTCCAGCTCTATCCGCACTGGTGTCTACAGCTCTGTCAGCATTGGCATCTCCATCTCTATCCGCACTGGCATCTCCAGCTCTATCCGCACTGGCCTCTCCAGCTCTGTCCGCACTGGCATCTCCAGCTCTATCCGCACTGGCCACTCCAGCTCTGTCCGCACTGGCATCTCCAGCTCTATCCGCACTGCCTCTCCAGCTCTATCCACACTGGCCACTCCAGCTCTCTCCGCACTTGCGTCTCCAGCTCTATCCGCACTGGCCTCTCCAGCTCTGTATGCACAGGCGTCTCCAGCTCTATCCGCACTGATGTCTACAGCTCTGTCAGCCCTGGCCTCTCCAGCTCTATCCGCACTGGCATCTCCAGCTCTATCCGCACTGGCATCTCCAGCTCTGTCTGCACTGGCCTCTCCAGCTCTGTCTGCACTGGCATCTCCTGCTCTATCCGCACTGGCCTCTCCAGCTCTATCCGCACTGGCCTCTCCAGCTCTGTCTGAACTGGCCTCTCCAGATCTATCCGCACTGGCGTCTCCAGCTCTATCCACACTGGCATCTCCAGGTCTGTGTGCACTGGCGTCTCCAGCTCTATCCGCACCGGCGTCTCAAGTTTTATCCGCAGTGGCATCTCCAGCTCTGTCTGCACTGGCCTCTCCAGCTCTATCCTCACTGGCATCTCCAGCTCCATCCACACTGGCCTCTCCAGCTCTGTCTGCACTGGCATCTCCAGCTCTATCTGCACTGGCATCTCCAGCTCTGTCTGCACTGGCATTTCCAGCTCTATCAGCACTGGCCTCTCCAGCTCTTTATGCACTGGCCTCTCCAGCTCTATCCGCACTGGCCTCTCCAGCTCTGTCTGCACTGGCATCTCCAACTCTATCAACACTGGCCTCTCCAGCTCTTTCTGCACTGGCCTCTCCAGCTCTATCCGCACTGGCCTCTCCAACTCTATCCGCACTGGCCTCTCCATCTCTATCAGCACTGTCGTCACCAGCTCTGTCCGCACTGGCATCTGCAGCTCTATCCGCACTGGCGTCTCCAGCTCTGTCCGCAATGGCATCTCCAGCTCTGTCCCCACTGGCCTCTCCATCTCTGTCTGCACTGGCCTCTCCAGCACTGTCTGCACTGTCTCTCCAGCTCTGTCTGCACTGGCATCTCCAGGTCTGTCTGCACTGGCCTCTCCAGCTCTGTCTGCACTGGCCTCTCCAGCTCTATCCATACTGGCCTCTCCAGCTCTGTCTGCACTGGCATCTCCAGCTCTATCCGCACTGGCCTCTCCCGCTCTGTCTGCACTGGCATCTCCAGCTCTGTCTGCACTGGCCTCTCCAGCTCTATCTGCACTGGCCTCTCCAGCTCTGTCAGCATTGGCATCTCCATCTCTATCCGCACTGGCGTCTCCATCTCTATCCGCACTGGCCTCTCCTGCTCTATCCGCACTGGCCTCTCCAGCTCTATCCGCACTGGCCTCTCCAGCTCTGTCCGCACTGGCATCTCCAGTTCTATCCGCACTGGCCACTCCAGCTCTGTCCGCAGTGGCATCTCCAGCTCTATCCGCACTGGCCTCTCCAGCTCTATCCACACTGGCTACTCCAGCTCTCTCCGCACTGGCGTCTCCAGCTCTATCCGCACTGGCCTCTCCAGCTCTGTATGCACAGGCGTCTCCAGCTCTATCCGCACTGGTGTCTACAGCTCTGTCAGCCCTGGCCTCTCCAGCTCTATCCGCACTGGCATCTCCAGCTCTATCCGCACTGGCCTCTCCAGCTCTGTCAGCACTGGCCTCTCCAGCTCAATCCGCACTGGCCTCTCCAGCTCTGTCAGCACTGGCATCGCCAGCTCTGTCTGCACTGGCCTCCCCAGCTCTGTCTGCACTGGCATCTCCTGCTCTATCCGCACTGACATTTCCAGCTCGGTCTGCACTGGCCTCTCCAGCTCTGTCTGCACTGGCCTCTCCAGCTCTGTCTGCACTGGCATCTCCAGCTCTATCCGCACTGGCCTCTCCAGCTCTATCCGCACTGGCCTCTCCAGCTCTATCCGCACTGGCCTCTCCAGCTCTGTCTGAATTGGCCTCTCCAGATCTATCCGCACTGGCGTCTCCAGCTCTATCCACACTGGCATCTCCAGCTCTGTCTGCACTGGCGTCTCCAGCTTTATCCGCACTAGCCTCTCCAGCTCTATCCGCACTGGCGTCTCCAGCTCTCTCCGCACGGGCCTCTCCAGCTCTATCCGCACTGGCCTCTCCAGCTTTATCCGCAGTGGCATCTCCAGCTCTGTCTGCACTGGCCTCTCCAGCTCTATCCGCACTGGCATCTCCAGCTCTCTCCAAACTGGCCTCTCCAGCTCTATCCGCACTGGCCTCTCCAGCTCTATCCACACTGGCCTCTCCAGCTCTGTCTGCACTGGCATCTCCAGCTCTATCTGCACTGGCATCTCCAGCTCTATCCGCGCTGGCCTCTCCAGCTCTATCCACACTGGCCTCTCCAGCTCTGTCTGCACTGGCCTCTCCAGCTCTTTCTGCACTGGCCTCTCCAGCTCTATCCGCACTGGCCTCTCCAGCTCTATCCGCACTGGCCTCTCCATCTCTATCAGCACTGGCGTCACCAGCTCTGTCCGCACTGGCATCTACAGCTCTATCCGCACTGGCGTCTCCAGCTCTGTCCGCAATGGCATCTCCATCTCTGTCCCCACTGGCCTCTCCATCTCTGTCTGCACTGGCCTCTCCAGCTCTGTCTGCACTGGTCTCTCCAGCTCTGTCTGCACTGGCCTCTCCAGCTCTGTCTGCACTGGCCTCTCCAGCTCTGTTTGCACTGGCCGCTCCATCACTGTCTGCACTGGCCTCTCCAGCTCTATCCGCACTGTCCTCTCCAGCTCTGTCCGCACTGTCCTCTCCATCTCTGTCCGCCCTGGCCTCTCCAGCTCTGTCCGCACTGGCATCTCCAGCTCTGTCCGCACTGGCCTCTCCAGCTCTGTCCGCACAGGCATCTCCAGCTCTGTCCGCACTCGCGCCTACAGCTCTGTCTGCACTGGCGTCTCCAGCTCTGTCTGCACTGGCCTCTCCAGCTCTGTCTGCACTGGCCTCTCCAGCTCTGTCTGCACAGGCATCTCCAGCTCTGTCTGCACTGGCATCGCCAGCCCTGTCCGCACTGACATCTCCAGTCTGTCCGCACTGGCAACTCCACCTCTCTGTGCACTGGCACCTCCACTCTATCCGCACTGGCATCGGCAGCCCTGTCCGCACTGGCATCTCCAGCTCTATCCGCACTGGCATCTCCAGCCCTATCCGCACTGGCGCTACAGCTCTATCCGCACTGGCATCTCCAGCTCTGTCTGCACTGGCCTCTCCAGCTCTGTCCACACTGGCCTCTCCAGCTCTGTCCGCACTGGCATCTCCAGCTCTATCTGCACTGGCATCTCCAGCTCTGTCTGCACTGGCCTCTCCAGCTCTCCCTGCACTGGCATCTCCAGCTCTATCCGTACTGGCCTCTCCAGCTCAATCCGCACTGGACTCTCCAGCTCTGTCAGCACTGGCATCGCCAGCTCTGTCTGCACTGGCCTCCCCAGCTATGTCTGCACTGCCATCTCCTGCTCTATCCGAACTGCCATTTCCAGCTCTGTCTGCACTGACCTCTCCAGCTCTATCCGCACTGGCCTCTCCAGCTCTGTCCGCACTGGCCTCTCCAGCTCTGTCCGCACTGGCCTCTCCAGGTCTATCCACACTGGCCTCTCCAGGTCTATCCGCACTGGCCTCTCCAGCTCTGTCTGCACTGGCGTCTCCAGCTCTGTCTGCACTGGCCTCTCCAGCTCTGTCTGCACTGGCCTCGGCAGCTTTGACAGCACTGGCCTCTCCAGCTCTATCCGCACTGGCATCTCCAGCTCTGTCTGCACTGGCCTCTCCAGCTCTGTCTGCACTGGCCTCGCCAGCTCTGACAGCACTGGCCTCTCCAGCTCTCTCTGCACTGGCATCTCCAGCTCTGTCTGCACTGGCCGCTCCAGCTCTGTCCGCACTGGCGTCTCCAGCTCTGTCTGCACTGGCCTCTCCAGCTCTGTCCGCACTGGCCTCTCCAGCTCTGTCCGCACTGGCCTCTCCAGGTCTATCCGCACTGGCATCTCCAGCTCTGTCTGCACTGGCCTCTCCAGCTCTGTCCGCACTGGCCTCTCCAGCTCTGTCCGCACTGGCCTGCTCATGGAATTGCTGATTGGCTATCTAATTTCTGATGGAATTTCTAATCAGGCACGATCAAGGCAGTAAAAAGCTTTGCCAGTAGAACCGGGGATTTAGTGAGATCCACTCAGCTCGCGCCTGCGCTGGATCCAATGAGAAGAATTTTTTCTGCAGCTGTCGAATTATCCAGGCACAGACAGGGGAGCCGGCATTCCCATTCCCAGGGTGATGGTCAGAATGGAGGTTTTATGGGAGTTGCCAACAGTAAATGGAATACGAGGTTCAAGTTCAGGGAAGAGGTTCAGGGAACTTCAGAACCTGAGCAATATGAAGACATTTAGAGTAAAACCACTACCGTCCTGACAAACTGGGCTGTCTGCTGACCCTGGCCCGGAGTCCCCCTCTCCTGACTGTCCCCTGGCCCCGAGTCACCCTCTCCTGGCATTCCCCTGGCCCGGAGTCACCCTCTCCTGGCATTCCCCTGGCCCGGAGTCACCCTCTCCTGGCATTCCCCTGGCCCCGAGTCACCCTCTCCTGGCATTCCCCTGGCCCGGAGTCACCCTCTCCTGACTGTCCCCTGGCCCCGAGTCACCCTCTCCTGGCTGCCCCCTGGCCCGGAGTCACCCTCTCCTGGCTGTCCCCTGGCCCGGAGTCACCCTCTCCTGGCTGTCCCCTGGCCCGGAGTCACCCTCTCCTGGCATTCCCCTGGGCGTGAGTCACCCTCTCCTGGCATTCCCCTGGCCCCGAGTCACCCTCTCCTGGCTGTCCCCTGGCCCGGAGTCACCCTCTCCTGGCTGTCCCCTGGCCCCGAGTCACCCTCTCCTGGCATTCCCCTGGGCGTGAGTCACCCTCTCCTGGCATTCCCCTGGCCCCGAGTCACCCTCTCCTGGCTGTCCCCTGGCCCCGAGTCACCCTCTCCTGGCTGTCCCCTGGCCCCGAGTCACCCTCTCCTGGCTGTCCCCTGGCCCCAAGTCACCCTCTCCTGGCTGTCCCCTGGCCCCGAGTCACCCTCTCCTGACTGTCCCCTGGCCCGGAGTCACCCTCTCCTGGCTGCCCCCTGGCCAGCTTCGGTCAATTGAATTCACTCCTTGTTCTCTCAAGGAACAGTTAAAAACACCCTGTACACATACACTCAATATACAAACATATAAATTAGGAGCAGGACTGGGCCATTGCTAACCACTACGCCACCGTGCCAGCCTGCCTATCCACTTTAACCCTTGACTCACTTGTCAATTAAGAATCTAACTAACCTAGACCTAAAAATACTCAATGACCCCGCCCTCAATGACCCCGACCCTCAATGACCCCGACCCTCAATGACCCCGACCCTCAATGACCCCGACCCTCAATGACCCCGACCCTCAATGATCCGGCCCTCAATGACCCCGACCCTCAATGATCCGGCCCTCAATGATCCCGGCCCTCAATGACCCCGACCCTCAATGATCCCGGCCCTCAATGACCCCGACCCTCAATGATCCCGGCCCTCAATGACCCCGACCTCAATGACCCCGCCCTCAATGACCCCGCCCTCAATGACCCCGCCCTCAATGACCCCGACCCTCAATGATCCGGCCCTCAATGATCCCGGCCCTCAATGACCCCGACCTCAATGACCCCGCCCTCAATGACCCCGCCCTCAATGACCCCGACCCTCAATGATCCGGCCCTCAATGACCCCGCCCTCAATGACCCCGCCCTCAATGACCCCACCCTCAATGACCCCACCCTCAATTACCCCGCCCTCAATGATCCGGCCCTCAATGACTGGGCCCTCAATGACCCTCTGAGTGAAAATGTATTCACATATCTGTCTTAAATGGGAGACCCCTTACTTTTAAACTGTGACCTCTAGATCAAGGTGTCTCCCACGGGGGAAACACTCTCTCAGCATCCACCCTTACAAGTGCCCTCAGAATCTGATATGTTTAAATAAGGTCACCTCTCACTCTTCTAAACTCCAGTGGATACAGACCCAGCCTGTCCGATCTTTCCTCATAAAATAACCCTCGCATCCCTTCATATCAACTGTTTATGCAGTTCAATCCATTTTTAAAATAAAGAGACCAAAACATACACAGTCTCCCCAACACCCTGTATAACTGCAGCAAAATTTCCCTACTTTTATATTTAATTCTCCTTGCAGTAAACAACATTTCCTTCCAAATTACTTGCTTTACCTGGTTGCTAACTTGATGTGTTTTGCAGAGTGCTGCCTTGTTGCAATAGAGTGCGACTGGAGTTTGGTGAAACAGGGAGTTGGGTGAAAGAGGGAGGAGGTGATCAGTCTCTTCTTTTCTTGAATTGATGGAGTACATCTCTTTAAAATAAAACTAAGGTCTAAGGAAATTTGGAGCATAACAGGAAAGGGACTTTATGTAACATTTTACAGTACAGAGCACCAGCAGTCAGAGAGAGTGAACCTGGTAAGGAGCAGCTGAGCAGAGCAGCGAGAAAACTTTAAAAGGGGCAGCCCTTCACTCAATCCAGAGGAGCAGCCCAGAGTACCTTCACTCAATCCAGAGGAGCAGCCCAAAGTACCTTCACTCAATCCAGAGGAGCAGCCCAGTGTACCTTCACTCAATCCAGAGGAGCGGCCCAGTGTACCTTCGCTCAATCGTGAGGAGCAGCCCAATGAACCTTCACTCAATCCAGAGGAGCGGCCCAGTGTACCTTCACTCAATCCAGAGGAGCAGCCCAGTGATCCTTCATTCAATCCAGAGGAGCAGCCCAGTGATCCTTCACTCAATCCAGAGGAGCAGCCCCGTGAACCTTCACTCAATCCAGAGGAGTGGCTCAGTGAACCTTCACTCAATCCAGAGGAGCAGCCCAGTGAACCTTCACTCAATCCAGAGGAGCAGCCCAGTGAACCTTCACTCAATCCAGAGGGGCAGCCCAGTGAACCTTAACTCAATCCAGAGGAGCAGCCCAGTGAACCTTCACTCAATCCAGAGGAGCAGCCCAGTGTACCTTCACTCAATCCAGAGGAGCAGCCCAGTGATCCTTCACTCAATCCAGAGGAGCAACCCAGTGAACCTTCACTCAATCCAGAGGAGCAGCCCAGTGAACCTTCACTCAATCCAGAGGAGCAGCCCAGTGAACCTTCACTCAATCCAGAGGAGCAGCTCAGTGAACCTTCACTCAATCCAGAGGCAGAGCTCCTGAAGTGCCATCAGGAGTCGAATGTCACATGGGGCAAGTGGCAGCTGCTGATTAGGTGAGTACAGATGGTGAGTATTTGTATTATTATCATTCATAGTTTGTAAAGTCTTTATTTTGTGATTTATACTTTGTAAGGGCTATATTCTGTATTAGCGAAGTCAAGGGAAGGAGAGCCCTAAAGTATTTAATATTAGTTGATTTTAAGAGTTCTTAATGTTTAACCCAAAAGGGTAAGTCATGGCACGAGAGCTCAAAGCCGTGGTTTGCTCCTCTTGCTCTATGTGGGAAGCCAGGAACATTTTCAGTGCCTGGACCAGCATGTGTGCAGGACGTGTCCCCAGTTGCAGCTCCTGGAAGTTTGGGCTTCAGAGTTGGAACAGCGGCTGGGGGCACGTGAAGCTTCTGCGAGATGGAAAGTATGTATGGAAAGCACGTATGGAGAGGTGGTCACGCACAGTCTCAGACTCCGCAGGCAGAAAGGGTATGGATGACCATCAGGGAGAGCAAGAGGACTAGGCAGGCAGTGCAGGAACCTCCTGTGGCCATTCCCCTGCGGAAGATATACCGCTTTGGATGCTGTTGAGGGGAATGACCTCTCAGGGGAAACAGCCAAACTGGTGGCACCAGAGAGTTGATTCTGCTGTAGAGGGGAGGGGTATTAACAAAGTCCAGGGAAGGAGAGCCCCAAAGTATTTAATATTATTTGATTTTAAGAGTTCTTCAAATGTTTAACCCAAAAGGCATGTGCCGGTAAAGAGGCAGGACAGGAAAGGCAGGATGGGATTTATCCCAATACTGAGGGAAGCAAGGGGGGAAATTATTGGGGCTTTGACTAAATTCTTTGTTTCCCCCATTGGCTACAGGTGAGATCCCAGAGGACTGGAGAATAACTAATGTGGTACCGCTGTTTAAGAAAGGTAGCAGGGATAATCCTGGAAACTATAGGCCGGTGAGCCTCACGTCGGTAGTAGGTAAATTATTGGAGAGAATTCTCAGGGACAGGAGTTATACCCATTTGGAAACAAATGGACCCATTAGCGATAGACAGCATGGTTTTGTGAATGGGAGGTTGCGCCTCACTAACTTGATCGAGTTTTTTGAGGAGGTGACAAAGATGATTGATGAGGGGAGGGCGGTGGATGTTGTTTACATGGACTTCAGTAAAGCCTTTGACAAGGTGCCTCATGGCAGACTGGTACAAAAGGTGAAGTGACACGGGATCAGAGGTGAGGCGGTAAGATGGATACAGAACTGGCTCGGTCACAGAAGGCAAAGGGTAGCAGTAGACGGGTGTTTTTTCTGAATGGAAGGTTGTGACGAGTGGTGTTCCACAGGGATCGGTGCTGGGGCCTCTGTTGTTTGTACATAAATGATTTGGAGGAAAATGTATCCGGTCTGATTAGTAAGTTTGTGGATGATACCAAGGTTGGTGGAGTGGCAGACAGTGTTGAGGATTGTCAGAGGATACAGCAGGACATAGATCGGTTGGAGACTTGGGCAGAGAAATGGCAAATGGAGTTTAATCCAGACAAATGTGAGGTAATGCATTTTGTTAGGTCGAACATAGAGGGGAAATATACAGTAAATGGCAAAACTCTTAGGAATATAGAAAGTCAGAGAGATCGGGACGTGCAGGTCCACAGATCTTTGAAGGTGGCAACACAAGTGGACAAGGTGGTCAAGAAAGCAGACGGAATACTTGCCTTCATTGGACGGGGCATTGAGTATAAAAATTGGCAAATCATGCTGCAGTTGTATAGAACCTTGGTAAGGCCACACTTGGAATATTGCGCACAATTCTGGTCGCTACACTACCAGAAGGATGTGGAGGCTTTGGAGAGGCTGCAGAGGAGGTTTACCAGGATGTTGCCTGGTCTGGAGGGTGTTAGCTATCCGGAGAGGCTGAATAGACTCGGACTGTTTTTATTAGAACGACAGAGGTTGAGGGGTGACCTGATAGAGGTCTACAAGATAATGAGGGGCATGGATAGAGTGGATGGGCAGGCACTCTTTCCCAGGGTGGAGGGGTCAGTCACCAGGGGGCATAGGTTTAAGGTGCATGGGCAAGGTTTAGAGGGGATGTGCGAGGCAGGTTTTTTACACAGAGGGTGGTGAGTGCCTGGAACACGTTGCCAGGGGAGGTTGTGGAAGCAGGTACATTAACGGTGTTCAAAAGACTTTTGGCAAAGGGTGGTGTCATGATGGGTACAGGCAGGGAGGGCTGAAGGGCCTGTTCCTGTGCTGTATTGTTCTTGTTTTTATTTATCTCCCTCGCTAACAGCACAGTGGGTGTACCGACACACATGGTCTGCAGTGGTTCAAAAAGGCAGCTCACCACCATCTTCTGACAGGCAATTCGGGATGGACAACAAATGCTGGTCGAGCGATGAGCAAAAAATGAGTTTAAAAAATGACTTCCCCACCCTGTCCCTTCCTGTGATGTGGCTGTACCTCTTCTCCTGACTTGTGCAGAGGAATGTAGGTACTTCCTTTGCCTGTTATCCCTTTGCTCTGCTATCCCTGTTTTAGTGGATGGGGACATGTTGGCAGGAAGTGGGCCGTGGGAGCTGGTGTCGGTGATTGTTCAGGGGAAGAATTGCCATGAAAAGTCAGGAGATAAAATAACGCTGAAAGACGTTCTTTATTAAAAGGACAGATTCACACATTGGTGAATATTTCTGATCATTGTAATCACTTTTACAGAAATGTGTTGCTGCTTTTCGATATTATAAATTAGATAATTTACCCAAAAGAACAAAATATTTACAACAGATTCTTCGACAGAAACTCACCCAAACCTGGAGTAAAAATCACACAAAACATTATCTTTCTGAAATATTTTGGACATCCTCAGGGCCTTAAAGCTATCAAAAGTTCTTGATATTTGTTACGTTTTTGATCCACTCCAAACTTTTCCTGACGTTGGAATAAACTCCATATCTGTTGTCCTCTCCACAACCGTCTCCCCACGAAACCGTGCCCGCCAGGAACCAGCGCTTGGTTTCTGTGTCCCGAGCCACCATTGGTCCTCCAGAATCTCCCTGACAAGCATCACTTCCACCTGGAATCATCAGAAAAGGGAAGTAGAGTCACATTTATAATCACTGAATAAGAATAGTTTTAGCACAGAAAGCCACGCAGCCTATCATACTGCCTCTCTGAGGAGATTCTCACTCCCCCAGACCTTCCCTGAGGCTCGGCTGTGTGGTGAATGTATTGATGTAACAATTTACCATGCACATATCTGTATTACGCTGTTGCCCATGTGGGCTCCACCTATGGACCATTGTAAGGTATTACCTATGATGTAGCATGTTGGGGCCTGTGTGGGCTCCGCCCCTGGCTCCTCCCCTTGAGGGGAGGTATAAGAGCAGTCGACCTGTAGGTGGCTCCCACTAACAGATCAGTCGCAGGCAAGCACTGTTCTAGTTGATTAAAGCCACAGTTTACTTCTACTCCTGGTTTCGTGTGAATTGATGGTCGCATCAATTTAATCAACTGCAACGCCACTATGGAATCGGCCCTCAAACCTGACCAACTGGAATTCGATCCGCAGACCGCGGAGGCGTAAGAGATTTTTTCGCACTGGTTCCGCTGTTTCA
Organism: Scyliorhinus torazame; assembly: GCF_047496885.1. Lineage (NCBI taxonomy): Eukaryota > Metazoa > Chordata > Chondrichthyes > Carcharhiniformes > Scyliorhinidae > Scyliorhinus > Scyliorhinus torazame. The sequence continues at coordinate 1,172,503 of NC_092720.1, forward strand.
TAGAACATAGACATAGAACATAGAACAACACAGCGCAGTACAGGCCCTTCGGCCCACGATGTTGCACCGAAACAAAAGCCATCTAACCTACACTATGCCATTATCATCCATATGTTTATCCAATAAACTTTTAAATGCCCTCAATGTTGGCGAGTTCACTACTGTAGCAGGTAGGGCATTCCACGGCCTCACTACTCTTTGCGTAAAGAACCTACCTCTGACCTCTGTCCTATATCTATTACCCCTCAGTTTAAAGTTATGTCCCCTCGTGCCAGCCATTTCCATCCGCGGGAGAAGGCTCTCACTGTCCACCCTATCCAACCCCCTGATCATTTTGTATGCCTCTATTAAGTCTCCTCTTAACCTTCTTCTCTCCAACGAAAACAACCTCAAGTCCATCAGCCTTTCCTCATAAGATTTTCCCTCCATACCAGGCAACATCCTGGTAAATCTCCTCTGCACCCGCTCCAAAGCCTCCGCGTCCTTCCTATAATGCGGTGACCAGAACTGTACGCAATACTCCAAATGCGGCCGTACCAGAGTTCTGTACAGCTGCAACATGACCTCCCGACTCCGGAACTCAATCCCTCTACCAATAAAGGCCAACACTCCATAGGCCTTCTTCACAACCCTATCAACCTGGGTGGCAACATTCAGGGATCTATGTACATGGACACCTAGATCCCTCTGCTCATCCACACTTTCAAGAACTTTACCATTAGCCAAATATTCCGCATTCCTGTTATTCCTTCCAAAGTGAATCACCTCACACTTCTCTACATTAAACTCCATTTGCCACCTCTCAGCCCAGCTCTGCAGCTTATCTATATCCCTCTGTAACCTGCTACTGCTACATCCTTCCACACTATCGACAACACCACCGACTTTAGTATCGTCTGCAAATTTACTCACCCACCCTTCTGCGCCTTCCTCTAGGTCATTGATAAAAATGACAAACAGCAACGGCCCCAGAACAGATCCTTGTGGTACTCCACTTGTGACTGTACTCCATTCTGAACATTTCCCATCAACCACCACCCTCTGTCTTCTTTCAGCTAGCCAATTTCTGATCCACATCTCTAAATCACCCTCAATCCCCAGCCTCCGTATTTTTTGCAATAGCCTACCGTGGGGAACCTTATCAAACGCTTTGCTGAAATCCATATACACCACATCAACTGCTCTACCCTCGTCTACCTGTTCAGTCACCTTCTCGAAGAACTCGATAATGTTTGTGAGGCATGACCTACCCTTCACAAAGCCATGCTGACTATCCCTGATCATATTATTCCTATCTAGATGATTATAAATCTTGTCTCTTATAATCCCCTCCAAGACTTTACCCACTACAGACGTGAGGCTCACCGGTCTATAGTTGCCGGGGTTGTCTCTGTTCCCCTTTTTGAACAAAGGGACCACATTTGCTGTCCTACAGTCCTCTGGCACTATTCCTGTAGCCAATGATGACATAAAAATCAACGCCAAAGGTCCAGCAATCTCTTCCCTGGCCTCCCAGAGAATCCTAGGATAAATCCCATCAGGTCCCGGGGACTTATCTATTTTCAGCCTGTCCAGAATTGCCAACACCTCTTCCCTACATACCTCAATGCCATCTATTCTATTAGCCTGGGGCTCAGCATTCTCCTCCACAACATTATCTTTTTCCTGAGTGAATATTGACGAAAAATATTCATTTAGTATCTCGCCTACTCTTCAGACTCCACACACAATTTCCCATCCCTGTCCTTGACTGGTCCTACTCTTTCCCTAGTCATTCGCTTATTCCTGATATACCTATAGAAAGCTTTTGGGTTTTCCTTGATCCTTCCTGCCAAATACTTCTCATGTCCCCTCCTTGCTCGTCTTAGCTCTCTCTTTAGATCCTTCCTCGCTACCTTGTAACTATCCATCGCCCCAACCTAAACTTCACACTTCATCTTCACATAGGCCTCCTTCTTCCTCTTAACAAGAGATTCCACTTCCTTGGTAAACCACGGTTCCCTCGCTCGACGCCTTCCTCCCTGTCTGACCGGTACATACTTATCAAGAACACGCAGTAGCTGATCCTTGAACAAGCCCCACTTATCCAGTGTGCCCAACACTTGCAGCCTACTTCTCCACCTTATCCCCCCCAAGTCACGTCTAATGGCATCATAATTGCCCTTCCCCCAGCTATAACGCTTGCCCTGCGGTGTATACTTATCCCTTTCCATCATTAACGTAAACGTCACCGAATTGTGGTCACTGTCCCCAAAGTGCTCTCCTACCTCCAAATCCAACACCTGGCCTGGTTCATTACCCAAAACCAAATCCAACGTGGCCTCGCCTCTTGTTGGCCTGTCAACATATTGTTTCAGGAAACCCTCCTGCACACACTGTACAAAAAACGACCCATCTATATCTTTTCCAGTCAATATTTGGAAAGTTAAAGTCTCCCATAATAACTACCCTGTTACTTTCGCTCATATCCAGAATCATCTTCGCCATCCTTTCCTCTACATCCCTAGAACTATTAGGAGGCCTATAAAAAACTCCCAACAGGGTGACCTCTCCTTTCCTGTTTCTAACTTCAGCCCATACTACCTCGGAAGAAGAGTCCCCATCTAGCATCCTCTCCGCCACCGTAATACTGCTCTTGACTAGCAGCGCCACACCTCCCCCTCTTTTGCCTCCTTCTCTGAGCTTACTAAAACACCTAAACCCCGGAACCTGCAACATCCATTCCTGACCCTGCTCTATCCATGTCTCCGAAATGGCCACAACATCGAAGTCCCAGGTACCAACCCATGCTGCCAGTTCCCCTACCTTGTTTCGTATACTCCTGGCATTGAAGTAGACACACTTCAAACCACCTACCTGAACACAGGCCCCCTCCTGCGACGTCAAATCTGTGCTCCTGACATTTATACTCTCATTCTCCCTTACCCTAAAACTACAATCCAGGTTCCCATGCCCCTGCTGCATTAGTTTAAACCCCCCCAAAGAGCACTAACAAATCTCCCCCCCAGGATATTTGTGCCCCTCAGGTTCAGATGTAGACCATCCTGTCGTTAGAGGTCCCACCTTCCCCAGAAAGAGCCCCAGTTATCCAGAAATCTGAATCCCTCCCGCCTGCACCATCCCTGTAGCCACGTGTTTAAATGCTCTCTCTCCCTATTCCTCATCTCACTATCACGTGGCACGGGCAACAACCCAGAGATAACAACTCTGTTTGTTCTAGTTCTGAGCTTCCATCCTAGCTCCCTGAAAGCCTGCCGGACATCCTTGTCCCCTTTCCTACCTATGTCGTTAGTGCCAATGTGGACCACGACTTGGGGCTGCTCCCCCTCCCCCCTAAGGACCCGGAAAACATGATCTGAGACATCACGTACCCTTGCACCTGGGAGGCAACATACAAAACGTGAGTCTCTCACGCTCCCACAAAATCTCCTATCTGTGCCCCTGACTATAGAGTCCCCAATTACTAATGCTCTGCTCCTCTCCCCCCTTCCCTTCTGAGCAACAGGGACAGACTCCGTGCCAGTGGCCCGTACCCCATGGCTTACCCCTGGTAAGTCATCCCCCCCACAAGTATCCAAAGCGGTATACTTGTTTCTCAGGGGAACGACCGCTGCACTGACTGCTTTTTCCCAGTCCCTCTTACAGTTACCCACCTATCTCCAATCTTTGGTGTAACTAATTCCCTGAAGCTGCTATCTATGACCCCTTCTGCCTCCCGAATGATCCGAAGTTCTTCCAACTCCAGCTCCAGTTCCCTAACTCGGTCTTGGAGGAGCTGGAGATGGCAGCACTTCCTGCAGGTAAAATCAGCAGGGACACTAACTGCATCCCTCACCTCAAACATCCTGCAGGAGGAACATTGCACTCCCTTCCCTGCCATTCCTCTAACTTTCTACCAAGATCTGGCTAACAACTAAATTAAATTTTTATAAAAAATAATAATAATATAATAAAATATGGTACTTACCTCAGACCAATGGGTTTTATTATTAGGTTAGAGGAGGAGGGCGGGTGGGAGACACTACACGTGTAGTGTCTCGGGTTTCCTCTCCACCAGAATTTATTGGTGAGGGTCTTCCCAGACGTCCGCGGGTCGACTTCCTGTTCCCGCCTAAAAAACTAATTTTAAAAAAAAGATCCTGCTGAAATTGACTAACCAGCCAGCTCCACTCCCGCCGAAATCAACTGGCCTGCCCCTGCAAAGACAAGTGCTATTAAAGGTTGACTTACCTCCCAGCAGCAAGTTTCAAGGCCTACCTCGCCGCCTCCCCCTCGCCGCCTCCCCCTCGCCGTCTCCCCCCCGCCGCCTCCCCCTCGCCGCCTCCTCCTCCCCTTCCTTCACCGACGTTCAGAAGCTGCGTCTCCTCCACGCCCGGGTGAGCCATCGAATCTCTGTTCAACTCGAGGAAGCCTCCTCCTACGCAGACGCCCTCGCGATGCTAGAGCGCCTCTACGTAAGGCCCGTGAATGAAGTATATGCGCGGCATCTCCTCACCACTTGCCGCCAGTGTCCCGGGGAATCGCTGGAAGAGTACCTACGCGACCTAAAAGTCCTTGCACGAAGCTGCAATTACCAGGCCGTTACGGCCACTCAACATATGGACCTTGCCGTCCGGGACACCTACGTGGCTGGAGTCAGGTCCAACTACGTGAGACAGCGCCTACTTGAAAAGGGTGCCCTAGACCTGGAAGAGACAGTAACATTAGCCTCCTCTCTGGAAGTAGCGTTCCAAAGCCTGAACGCGTTCCCGTCCGATCACGCGATCCCCTCGTGGACCCTTGACCATAGAGTACCCGAGGCCTGTGCCGTGCGGCTACCCGCCCACCATGTGGGGTTACCCTGTTATTTTTGCGGCCAGTCTCAACACCCCCGGCGGCGCTGCCCGGCCCACGAACTGCAGCGGCTGCGGGAGAAAAGGACATTTTGCTAAAGTTTGCCTGGCCAGGTCCAGAAACTCTAAATCACAGGCCCGACCCTCAGACTCACAGGGCCGCAGATCCCGCAGTGTGGCAGCGTGTCTGCCGGCTCCGCCCCCCCCCCCCGGACGCATCATCGGCCTCGTGTTGTCCGTGGGGGCAGCCTTCTTCCAGCCCGCACAGCGTGTGAGACTCACGGGGGCCGCCACGTGTGATTCATGGGGGCCGCCATCTTGGGCGCCATCTGCCTCACCGCTCGACACGTACGGCCGACGGGGGCCGCCATCTTTTAACCGCCCCAGCACCTCCGACCACGCCGACTACCCGCAACTCAGCGCGGTCACCCTGGACCAGTCGCGACCCAAACACCTCCCGAGCTCGGTGATGACGGTCTGGGTAAACGGACACGAAACGCCCTGCCTCTTCGACTCCGGGAGCACGGAGAGCTTCATTTATTCAGACATGGTAAGACGCTGCTTGCTCCCAATCTTCCCGGCGCATCAAACCATCTCCCTCGCCTCCGGGCCGCACTCGGTGCCGGTCCGGGGGTGCACGACCGCAACCCTCGCAATACAGGGCGTGGAGTACGGCAACTTTAAATTATATGTGCTCCCCGACCTCTGCGCTCCTCTTCTATTGGGACTGGATTTCCAATGTAACCTCAGGATCCTAACCCTGAAGTTCGGCGGGTCCCTACCCCCACTCACCGTATGTAGCCTCGCGACCCTAAATGTCGACCCTCCCCCGCTCTTCGCAAATCTCACCACCGACTGCAAACCAGTTGCCACCAGAAGCAGGCGGTACAGTATCCAGGACAGGACTTTTATCCGGTCCGAGGTCCAGCGACTCTTGCGGGAGGGAATCATCGAGGCAGCAATGGCCCCTGGAGAGCTCAGGTGGGGTCGTCAGGATCGGGGAAAAGAACCGGATGGTTGTCGATTACAGCCAAACCACAAATCGGTACCCCCTCCCCCGGATAGCGGATATGGTTAATCAGATCGCGCACTACCGTGTGTTCTTCACGGTGGATCTGAAGTCTGCGTACCACCAGCTCCCAATCCGCCCGGAGGATCGCCACTACATGGCTTTTGAGGCAGACGGCCGCCTCTTCCACTCCCTCCGGGTCCCCTTTGGCGTCACGAACGGGGTTTCGGTGTTCCAAAGAACGACGGACCGAATGGTGGACAGTACGGGCTGCGGGCCACATTTCCGTAATTGGACAATGTCACCATCTGCGGCCATGATCAGCAGAACCATGATGCCAACCTCCAGAGATTTCTCCAAACCGCCCGAACCCTTAATCTCACTTATAACAAGGAGAAATGCGTTTTCCGCACAACCAGACTAGCCATCCTCGGCTACGTTGTGAAAAACGGGGTCCCAGGGCCCGATCCTGACCGCATGCGCCCCCTCCTGCAACTCCCTCTTCCCCACTGCCCCAAGGCCCTGAAAAGGTGCCTCGGGTTCTTTTCGTATTACGCCCAGTGGGTCCCCAACTTTGCGGACAAAGCCCGCCCACTAATCAAGGCCACCATCTTCCCACTGGCGGCTGAGGCCCGCCAGGCCTTCAGCTGCATTAAGGGGGATACCGCCAAAGCTGCAATGTGCGCGGTGGACGAGTCCGTCCCCTTCCAGGTGGAGATCGACGCAACAGAGGTCGCCCTCGCCGCTACCCTCAATCAGGCAGGCCAGTACCGTTTTTTTCACGAATCCTCACCACCTCCGAAATTCGACACTCCTCAGTCGAAAAGGAAGCCCAAGCCATCGGGGAAGCCGTGCGGCACTGGAGGCACTACCTCGCTGGTAGGAGGTTTACCTCCGTCACCGACCAGCGATCGGTAGCCTTCATGTTCGTTCGATAATGCGCTGCGGGGCAAGATCAAGAACGATAAGATCTTGAGGTGGAGGATCGAACTCTCCACCTATAATTACAATATAGTGTATCGTCCTGGGAAGCTCAACATACCCCCAGATGCCCTGTCCCGCGGCACGTGCGCCAGTGCGCAAGATGACCGACTACGTGCTATCCACGATGACCTCTGCCACCCGGGGGTCACCCGGCTTCTCCACTACATCAAGGCCCGCAACCTGCCCTACTCCACCGAGGCCATGACCAGGGACTGCCAGATCGGCGCGGAGTGTAAACCGCACTTCTACCGACCGGATAAGGCCCACCTGGTAAAGGCATCCCGGCCCTTTGAGCGCCTCAGTATCGATTTCAAAGGGTCCCTCCCCTCCGCCAAACCGCAACGTCATTGACGAGTTCTCCCGCTTCCCCTTTGCAATCCCCTGCCCCGACATGACCGTCGCCACCGTCATTGAAGCCCTGCACAGTGTCTTCACCCTGTTTGGTTTCCCCACTTATGTTCACAGTGACCGGGGCTCCTCGTTCATGAGCAACGAACTGTGTCAGTACCTGCTCAGCAAGGGCATCGCCTCGAGCAGGACTACTAGTTATAACCCCCGGGGAAATGGGGAGGTTGAGAGGTAGAACGCGACAGTCTGGAAGACCGTCCTCCTGGCCCTACGGTCTAGGAATCTCCCAGATCCCCACTGGCAGGAGGTCCTCACCGACGCGCTCCACTCTGTTAGGTCCCTCCTTTGCACGGCCACAAAGTAGACCCTTCATGACCGCCTGTTTGTTTTCCCCAGGAAATCCACCTCAGGGGCCTCGCTTCCACCCTGACCGGGGCCCGTCCTGCTCCGCAAACACGTCAGGAGCCATAAGTCCTACACCCTGGTCGAGAGAGTCCAGCTCCTACACTCCAACCCCCAGTACGCATACATCGAACACCCCGACGGCCGCCAGGATACAGTCTCCCTCCGGGACCTGGCACCCGCAGGTTCTACTACCACCGCCACCCCATCTTACCCCGCCCAACCTACGCTGACCAGCGCCCCGCCCCTACATGGCACCCGCACCCCATCCCGCCCTCCATTCCCCCTTTACTGACCCACAGGAATGAAGCCCCAGAAGACATGCTCCCGGAGTCCACGTCTGTGCCCGCACCGCCGCCCTCACTACCGATGCCAGCACGGCTGAGTTCGACGCCCGGGCCAGCTGCGATACCAGAGCTTCGGCGATCACAGCGCACAATCCGTGCGCCGGACTTGATGAACTTATGAACCCTTCACCCCCGCCGGACTTCATTTTTTTAACAGGGGGTGAATGTGGTGAATGTATTGATGTAACAATTCACCATGTACATATCTGTATTACGCTATTGCCCATGTGGGCTCCACCTATGGACCATTGTAAGGTATTACCTATGATGTAGCATGTTGGGGCCTGAGTGGGCTCCGCCCCTGGCTCCTCCCCTTGAAGGGAGGTATAAGAGCAGTCGACCTGTAGGCAGCTCCCACTAACAGATCAGTTGCAGGCAAGCACTGTTCTAGTTGATTAAAGCCACAGTTTACTTCTACTCCTGGTTTCGTGTGAATTGATGGTCGCATCATGCTGTTGCTTCACCTTCGGGTCCTTATCCAATTCCTTTATGAAAGCACAGTTGACGCTGCCACTAACACACAATAGATCATTAATTTCTGACCCTAAACTCTCACTGCATCAGCTAGGTAGTCCTCATGTTATCATTGCAGCTCGGTAGCATAGTTGTTTGCACAATTGCTTCACAGCTCCAGGGTCCCAGGTTCGATTCCCGGCTTGGGTCACTGTCTGTGCGGATTCTGCACGTTCTCCCCGTGTGTGCGTGGGTTTCCTCCGGGTGCTCCGGTTTCCTCCCACAGTCCAAAGATGTGCAGGTTAGGTGGATTGGTCATGCTAAATTGCCCTTAGTGTCCAAAATTGCCCTTAGTGTTGGGTGGGGTTACTGGGTGATGGAGATAGGGTGGAGGTGTGGGCTTGGGTAGGGTGCTCCTTCAAAGAGCCGATGCAGACTCGATGGGCTGAATGGCCTCCTTCTGCACTGTAAATTGTATTGGTTCTTTGTCAATTGCTTTAAATCTGTGTCCTCGCTCGCCATGAGGACCATTTCTCTACCCTGCTTCGACCTCTCACGATTTTTAACACCTCTATCAAATCTTCTCTCAACCTTCTTGAAGGAGATCCATCGATCTTCTCCAATCTATCCACATAACTGAAGTCCCTGATCCCTGGAGCCATTTTAGTGAATCTTTTCTCCACCCTCTCTAATGCTTCTCAGGCACACTGTTCAGGTGCCTCATTAACCACCTTGTTGACATACCCAGAGGACACAGTCTCATGGCAAGGAGCAGGATCATTTGGAACTGAGATGAGGACAAATTTCTTCACCTGAATGTTGGTGAATCTTGATCTGTTTTACAATTTTAATCTACACCAGACTTTGCTTGATGCTGCAATAAGCTCCATACCTCCATATCGTTCCTCAACTCCGTGTACGCAGCATTGTTTGATGCAGGTTTTGAGCCAAGTCTCTGTAGTATAAGGGATCTTAGAATCATACAGCACAGAAAAGGCCCTTCGCCCCATCGTATTTGCGCCAGTCAAAAATCAACCACCTAACCACACCGAGGGCCGAAGGGCCTGTACTGCGCTGTAATGTTCTAACCGAATGTCCTAACCGAAGGGCCTGTACTGCGCTGTAATGTTCTAACCGAATGTACTAACCGAAGGGCCTGTACTGCGCTGTAATGTTCTATCTTCTAACCATTCTAATCCCATTTTCTTTTTTAAAATAAATTTAGAGCACCCAATTAATTTTTTCCAATTTAGTGTGGCCAATCCACCTACCCTGCACATCTTTGTTGTCGGGGCGAAACCCACGCAGACACGGGGAGAATGTGCAAACTCCACATGGACAGTGACCCAGAGCCGAGATCGAACCTGGGACCTCGGCGCTGTGAGGCAACCGTGCTAACCACTGCGCCGCCGTGCTGCCCTTTAATACCATTTTCCAGCACTTTTCCCACAGCCTTATCTGCCCTGGGATCGCAAGAGCACATCTAAATACTTCCTAACGGTCTCTGCATCCACCTTTCAGGCAGTGAGTTCCAGACTCCCACCCCCCTCTGGGTGAAAGGTTTTTCCTCACATCCCCTCGAAACCTCCTGTCCCTCACCTTAAATCTCTGTCCCCTGGTCATTGACCCCTCCACTAAGGGGAAAAGTTCCTTCCTGTCTCCTCTATCTGTACCCCTCATAATTTTATACATTTCAATCCTGTCCCCCCTCAGTCTCTCTGCTCCAAGGAAAACAACCCCAGTCTATCCAATCTCTCTTCATAACTAACACTCTCCAGCCCGGACAACATCCTGGTAAATCTCCTCTGCTCCCTTTCCAGTGGATATCACATCCCTCCTGTAATGTGGATTCCAGAACTGCACACAACACTCTAGGTCTGGCACATAAAGGTGAACGCGGGACTCAGTACAGTACCATCCAAACAGTAATAGAACATAGAACATAGAACAATACAGCGCAGTACAGGCCCTTCGGCCCACGATGTTGCACCGAAACAAAAGCCATCTAACCTACACTATGCCATTATCATCCATATGTTTATCCAATAAACTTTTAAATGCCCTCAATGTTGGCGAGTTCACTACTGTAGCAGGTAGGGCATTCCACGGCCTCACTACTCTTTGCGTAAAGAACCTACCTCTGACCTCTGTCCTATATCTATTACCCCTCAGTTTAAAGTTATGTCCCCTCGTGCCAGCCATATCCATCCGCGGGAGAAGGCTCTCACTGTCCACCCTATCCAACCCCCTGATCATTTTGTATGCCTCTATTAAGTCTCCTCTTAACCTTCTTCTCTCCACCGAAAACAACCTCAAGTCCATCAGCCTTTCCTCATAAGATTTTCCCTCCATACCAGGCAACATCCTGGTAAATCTCCTCTGCACCCGCTCCAAAGCCTCCACGTCCTTCCTATAATGCGGTGACCAGAACTGTACGCAATACTCCAAATGCGGCCGTACCAGAGTTCTGTACAGCTGCAACATGACCTCCCGACTCCGGAACTCAATCCCTCTACCAATAAAGGCCAACACTCCATAGGCCTTCTTCACAACCCTATCAACCTGGGTGGCAACTTTCAGGGATCTATGTACATGGACACCTAGATCCCTCTGCTCATCCACACTTTCAAGAACTTTACCATTAGCCAAATATTCCGCATTCCTGTTATTCCTTCCAAAGTGAATCACCTCACACTTCTCTACATTAAACTCCATTTGCCACCTCTCAGCCCAGCTCTGCAGCTTATCTATATCCCTCTGTAACCTGCTACATCCTTCCACACTATCGACAATACCACCGACTTTGGTATCGTCTGCAAATTTACTCACCCACCCTTCTGCGCCTTCCTCTAGGTCATTGATAAAAATGACAAACAGCAACGGCCCCAGAACAGATCCTTGTGGTACTCCACTTGTGACTGTACTCCATTCTGAACATTTCCCATCAACCACCACCCTCTGTCTTCTTTCAGCTAGCCAATTTCTGATCCACATCTCTAAATCACCCTCAATCCCCAGCCTCCGTATTTTTTGCAATAGCCTACCGTGGGGAACCTGATCAAACGCTTTGCTGAAATCCATATACACCACATCAACTGCTCTACCCTCGTCTACCTGTTCAGTCACCTTCTCAAAGAACTCAATAAGGTTTGTGAGGCATGACCTACCCTTCACAAAGCCATGCTGACTATCCCTGATCATATTATTCCTATCTAGATGATTATAAATCTTGTCTCTTATAATCCCCTCCAAGACTTTACCCACTACAGACGTGAGGCTGTACCTCAATGCCATCTATTCTATTAGCCTGGGGCTCAGCATTCTCCTCCACAACATTATCTTTTTCCTGAGTGAATACTGACGAAAAATATTCATTTAGTATCTCGCCTATCTCTTCAGACTCCACACACAATTTCCCATCCCTGTCCTTGACTGGTCCTACTCTTTCCCTAGTCATTCGCTTATTCCTGACATACCTATAGAAAGCTTTTGGGTTTTCCTTGATCCTTCCTGCCAAATACTTCTCATGTCCCCTCCTTGCTCGTCTTTGCTCTCTCTTTAGATCCTTCCTCGCTACCTTGTAACTATCCATCGCCCCAACTGAAACTTCACACCTCATCTTCACATAGGCCTCCTTCTTCCTCTTAACAAGAGATTCCACTTCCTTGGTAAACCACGGTTCCCTCGCTCGACGTCTTCCTCCCTGTCTGACCGGTACATACTTATCAAGAACACGCAGTAGCTGATCCTTGAACAAGCCCCACTTATCCAGTGTGCCCAACACTTGCAGCCTACTTCTCCACCTTATCCCCCCCAAGTCACGTCTAATGGCATCATAATTGCCCTTCCCCCAGCTATAACTCTTGCCCTGCGGTGTATACTTATCCCTTTCCATCATTAACGTAAACGTCACCGAATTGTGGTCACTGTCCCCAAAGTGCTCTCCTACCTCCAAATCCAACACCTGGCCTGGTTCATTACCCAAAACCAAATCCAACGTGGCCTCGCCTCTTGTTGGCCTGTCAACATATTGTTTCAGGAAACCCTCCTGCACACACTGTACAAAAAACGACACATCTATTGTACTCGAACTATATCTTTTCCAGTCAATATTTGGAAAGTTAAAGTCTCCCATAATAACTACCCTGTTACTTTCGCTCATATCCAGAATCATCTTCGCCATCCTTTCCTCTACATCCCTAGAACTATTAGGGGGCCTATAAAAAACTCCCAACAGGGTGACCTCTCCTTTCCTGTTTCTAACTTCAGCCCATACTACCTCGGAAGAAGAGTCCCCATCTAGCATCCTCTCCGCCACCGTAATACTGCTCTTGACTAGCAGCGCCATACCTCCCCCTCTTTTGCCTCCTTCTCTGAGCTTACTAAAACACCTAAACCCCGGAACCTGCAACATCCATTCCTGTCCCTGCTCTATCCATGTCTCCGAAATGGCCACAACATCGAAGTCCCAGGTACCAACCCACGCTGCCAGTTCCCCTACCTTGTTTCGTATACTCCTGGCATTGAAGTAGACACACTTCAAACCACCTACCTGAACACAGGCCCCCTCCTGCGACGTCAAATCTGTGCTCCTGACCTCGATACTCTCATTCTCCCTTACCCTAAAACTACAATCCAGGTTCCCATGCCCCTGCTGCATTAGTTTAAACCCCCCCAAAGAGCACTAACAAATCTCCCCCCCAGGATATTTGTGCCCCTCAGGTTCAGATGTAGACCATCCTGTCTGTAGAGGTCCCACCTTCCCCAGAAAGAGCCCCAGTTATCCAAAAATCTGAATCCCTCCCGCCTGCACCATCCCTGTAGCCACGTGTTTAAATGCTCTCTCTCCCTATTCCTCATCTCACTATCACGTGGCACGGGCAACAACCCAGAGATAACAACCCTGTTTGTTCTAGTTCTGAGCTTCCATCCTAGCTCCCTGAAAGCCTGCCTGACATCCTTGTCCCCTTTCCTACCTATGTCGTTGGTGCCAATGTGGACCACGACTTAGGGCTGCTCCCCCTCCCCCCTAAGGACCCGGAAAACACGATCCGAGACATCACGTACCCTTGCACCTGGGAGGCAACATACCAAACGTGAGTCTCTCACGCTCCCACAAAATCTCCTATCTGTGCCCCTGACTATAAAGTCCCCAATTACTAATGCTCTGCTCCTCTCCCCCTTTCTCTTCTGAGCAACAGGGACAGACTCCGTGCCAGAGGCCCGTACCCCATGGCTTACCCCTGGTAAGTCCCCCCCCCCACAAGTATCCAAAGCGGTATACTTGTTTCTCAGGGGAACGACCGCAGGGGATCCCTGCACTGACTGTTTTTTCCCAGTCCCTCTTACAGTTACCCACCTATCTCCAATCTTTGGTGTAACTAATTCCCTGAAGCTGCTATCTATGACCCCCTTCTGCCTCCCGAATGATCCAAAGTTCTTCCAACTCCAGCTCCAGTTCCCTAACTCGGTCTTGGAGGAGCTGGAGATGGCAGCACTTCCTGCAGGTAAAATCAGCAGGGACACTAACTGCATCCCTCACCTCAAACATCCTGCAGGAGGAACATTGCACTCCCTTCCCTGCCATTCCTCTAACTTTCTACCAAGATCTGGCTAACAACTAAATTAAATTTTTATAAAAAATAATAATAATATAATAAAATATGGTACTTACCTCAGACCAATGGGTTTTATTATTAGGTTAGAGGAGGAGGGCGGGTGGGAGACACTACACGTGTAGTGTCTCGGGTTTCCTCTCCACCAGAATTTATTGGTGAGGGTCTTCCCAGACGTCCGCGGGTCGACTTCCTGTTCCCGCCTAAAAAACTAATTTAAAATAAGACAACACATGACCCACACATGACCTGGTCAGTGTTGGACAGAACCGTGTGTAGAAGGAAACTTACAAAATGTTTCCAGGGCATGAGAGGGTGGATGTAGATAAGTGAGTCTAGACCCAAGGGATGTAGTCTCTGGGTAAGGGGCTGGCCATTTCGGACTGAGCAGAGGGGGGATGTAGTCTCTGGGTAAGGGGCTGGTCATTTCGGACTGAGCAGGGGGGGATGTAGTCTCTGGGTAAGGGGCTGGCCATTTCGGACTGAGCAGAGGGGGGATGTAGTCTCTGGGTAAGGGGCTGGTCATTTCGGACTGAGCAGGGGGGGATGTAGTCTCTGGGTAAGGGGCTGGCCATTTCGGACTGAGCAGAGGGGGGATGTAGTCTCTGGGTAAGGGGCTGGCCATTTCGGACTGAGCAGAGGGGGGATGTAGTCTCTGGGTAAGGGGCTGGCCATTTCGGACTGAGCTGAGAAGGTGATTTCTTTAATCAGAGGATGGAGATCCTTTATGATTCTCTACCCAGAGGGTTGTAGAAGCTCAATCATTGAGCATGTTCAAAACAACAATCAATAGATTTCTACATTCTAACGACATCAAAGGATATGGGGAAAGTGGCATTGAGCTACATGATCAACCACCATCTAACTGATTGGTGGAGCTGGTTGAATGGACTATCCTTGTTCCTATCTTCAAGCATTGAGACAGCTCTGAGTTTGTAACTTCATCGTATCTATGTGGTGAATGTAACAAGTTGCTGTACATATTGTATTATACGCATTGGCTGCAGTAAATATTGATCAAAAATCCCGGTTTGAAAGACAGTCAGACATTGTGGCTGCAGAAAGTGCAATTAAAATGTCAAGGAGGCCTGATGAGTTTTTGGTATGATTTCTGGGGAGTAGATAATTAGAAACATTGTGTTTAAACTTAAGACCATAAGACCTAGGAGCGGAAGTAAGGCCATTCGGCCCATCGAGTCCACTCCGCCATTCAATCATGACTGATTTCAACTCCATTTACCCGCTCTCTCTCCATAGCCCTTAATTCCTCGAGAAATCAAGAATTTATCAACGTCTGTCTTAAAGACACTCAACGTCCCGGCCTTCACCGCCCTCTGTGGCAATGAATTCCACAGACCCACCACTCTCTGGCTGAAGAAATTTCTCCTCATCTCTGTTCTAAAGTGACTCCCTTTTATTCTAAGGCTGTGCCCCCGGGTCCTAGTCTCCCCTGCTAATGGAAACAACTTCCCCACGTCCACCCTATCTAAGCCATTCATTATCTTGTAAGTTTCTATTAGATCTCCCCTCATCCTCCTAAACTCCAATGAATATAATCCCAGGGTCCTCAGACGTTCATCGTATGTTAGGCCTACCATTCCTGGGATCATCCGTGTGAATCTCCGCTGGACCCGCTCCAGTGCCAGTATGTCTTTCCTGAGGTGTGGGGCCCAAAATTGCTCACAGGATTCTAAATGGGGCCTAACTAATGCTTTATAAAGCTTCAGAAGTACATCCCTGCTTTTATATTCCAAGCCTCTTGAGATGAATGACAACATTGCATTTGCTTTCTTAATTACGGACTCAACCTGCAAGTTTACCTTTAGAGAATCCTGGACTAGGACTCCCAAGTCCCTTTGCACTTCAGCATTATGAATTTTGTCACCGTTTAGAAAATAGTCCATGCCTCTATTCTTTTTTCCAAAGTGCAAAACCTCGCACTTGCCCACGTTGAATTTCATCAGCCATTTCTTGGACCACTCTCCTAAACTGTCTAAATCTTTCTGCAGCCTCCCCACCTCCTCCATACTACCTGCCCCTCCACCTATCTTTGTATCATCGGCAAACTTAGCCAGAATGCCCTCAGTCCCGTCATCTAGATCGTTAATATATAAAGAGAACAGCTGTGGCCCCAACACTGAACCTTGCGGGACACCACTCGTCACCGGTTGCCATTCCGAAAAATAACCTTTTATCCCAACTCTCTGCCTTCTGTCTGACAGCCAATCGTCAATCCATGGTAGTACCTTGCCTCGAATACCATGGACCCTTATTTTACTCAGCAGTCTCCCGTGAGGCACCTTATCAAAGGCCTTTTGGAAGTCAACATAGATAACATCCATTGGCTCTCCTTGGTCTAACCTATTTGTTATCTCTTCAAAGAACTCTAACAGGTTTGTCAGGCACGACCTCCCCCTACAAAATCCATGCTGACTTGTCCTAATCCGACCCTGCACTTCCAAGAATTTAGAAATCTCATCCTTAACAATGGATTCTAGAATCTTGCCAACAACCGAGGTTAGGCTAATTGGCCTATAATTTTCCATCTTTTTCCTTGTTCCCTTCTTGAACAGGGGGGTTACAACAGCGATTTTCCAATCCTCTGGGACTTCCCCTGACTCCAGTGACTTTTGAAAGATCATAACTAACGCCTCCACTATTTCTTCAACTATCTCCTTTTGAACTCTAGGATGTAGCCCATCTGGGCCTGGAGATTTATCAATTTTTAGACCTCTTAGTTTCTCTAGCACTTTCTCCTTTGTGATGGCTACCATATTCAACTCTGCCCCCTGACTCTCTGGAATTGTTGAGATATTACTCATGTCTTCTCCTGTGAAGACTGACACAAAGTACTTATTTAGTTCCTCAGCTATTTCCTTGTCTCCCATCACAAAATTACCAGCGTCATTTTGGAGCGGCCCAATGTCAACTTTTGCCTCCCGTTTGTTTTTAATGTATTTAAAGAAACTTTTACTATCATTCCTAATGTTACTGGCTAGCCTACCTTCATATTTGATCCTCTCTTTCCTTATTTCTCTCTTTGTTATCCTCTGTTTGTTTTTGTAGCCTTCCCAATCTTCTGACTTCCCACTACTCTTTGCCACATAATAGGCTTTCTCTTTTGCTTTGATGCATTCCCTAACTTCCTTTGTCAGCCATGGCTGCCTAATCCCCCCCTCTGATAACCTTTCTTTTCTTTGGGATGAACCTCTGTACTGTGTCCTCAATTACTCCCAGAAACTCCTGCCATTGCTGTTCTACTGTCTTTCCCACTAGGCTCTGCTCCCAGTCGATTTTCGTCAGTTCCTCCCTCATGCCCCTGTAGTTACCTTTATTTAACTGTAACACCTTTACATCTGATTCTACCTTCTTTCTTTCAAATTGGAGATTGAATTCGACCATATTATGATCACTGCCTCCTAAGTGCTCCCTTACTTTAAGATCTTTAATCAAGTCTGGCTCATTACATAACACTAAGTCCAGAATGGCCTGTTCCCTCGTGGGCTCCATCACAAGCTGTTCCAAAAAGCCCTCCTGTAAACATTCAATGAATTCCCTTTCCTTGGGTCCACTGACAGCATTATTTACCCAGTCCACCTGCATATTGAAGTCCCCCATGATCACTGTGACCTTGTCTTCCTGACATGCGCTTTCTATTTCGTGGTGCATTTTGTGCCCCTGGTCCTGACCACTGTTAGGAGGCCTGTACATAACTCCCATTATGGTTTTTTTACCTTTGTGGTTCCTCAACTCTACCCACACAGACTCCACATCATCTGGCCCTATGTCGTTTAGTGCTATTGATTTAATTTCATTCCTAATTAACAAGACAACCCCGCCCCCTCTGCCCACCTCTCTGTCTTTTCGATAGGTTGTGAATCCCTGGATGTTTAAATGCCAGTCCTGAACCCCCTGCAACCATGTCTCTGTGATGCCTACCACATCATACCTGCCAGTCACAATCTGGGCCACAAGCTCATCTACCTTGTTCCGTACACTGCGCGCATTTAAATAAAGCACCTTTAATTCTCTATTGACCGTCCCTTTTTGTTTTCTTAGTGTGGTGGACCTTGGTTTACTGAGCCTTTCCAGACACTGTGTCATATTTTGTGGGTTGGGGACAATCGTAACCACTCTTGAGTTTTGTCTGTTCGTGTTTTTTTGTATTCCTAAGCAGCTACGCTTCCCACTGATTACTTCACCTCTTGGTTCCCTGACTTTCCCTTCCCCCCCCCCCAGTCTTTAGTTTAAAGTCCTATTGACCACCCTATTTACTCTTTTCGCCAGAACACTGGTTCCAGCTCGGTTCAGGTGGAGACCATCCCAACGGTATAGGTCCCCCCTGTCCCAAAACTGATGCCATGAAAAGGAACCCCTCTTTCCCACACCACTCTTTCAGCCACATGTTAACTTCCTTTATTCTTGCCTCCCTATGCCAATTTGCACATGGCTCGGGCAGTAATCCGGAGATTATGACCCTTCAGGACCTGTTTTTTAATTTGAATCCTAGCTCTTTATAATCTCTAAACAGGCCCTCTTTCCTAGACTTGCCTATGTTGTTGGTACCGACATGGACCACAACAACTGGATCCTCCCCCTCCCTCTCCAGTATCCTTTCAAGCCGGTCAGAGATGTCCCGCACCCTAGCACCGGGCAGGCAACACACCACGCGGGACTCTTTATCCTGCTCACAAAGAATACTATCTATCCCCCTGATAATATAATCCCCTACAACTACAACTTGCCTATTTACTCCCTCCCCTTGAATGGCCTGCTGAACCATGGTGCCTTGGTCAGCTGACTCATCCTTCCTGCAGCCCTGTTCGCCATCCACACAGGGAGCAAGTGCCTCATACCTGTTGGACAGGGTCAAGGGCTGAGGCTCCTGAGTTCCTGACTGCTGGTTCCCTTTACCTGCCTGACTTGCAGTCACACCCTGCTGTCCCTGGCCACTGGCAGGATTTAAACTACTTACTCTGACAGGTGTGACTGCCTCCTGAAACACAGTGTCCAGGTAAGTCTCCCCCTCCCGGATGTGCCTCAGTGTTTGAAGCTCAGACTCCAGCTCATCAACTCTGAGCCGGAGCTCTTCGAGCAGCCAACACTTACTGCAGATGTGGTCGCTGCAGCTCGCAATGGGATCTGCCAGCTCCCACATCAAGCAGCTCAAGCACATCACCTGACCAGCCATCACTAATTAATTAATTAGTTTAATTTAAGTTTATGGTGGGGGCAGCTTCAGCCAATCAGACACTACCCTGCACTTTTAACTGAAAAACAGCACAATTAGATTAACCACTTACCTTTCCTGATTACCTCACTGCACCAAACTACCAAATTCTCACTGTCTGTATCTCTCTCACTCCGACTGTGTTTCCTTGACCTGCGTAATGCTAATAATATAATAATGCTAATAATAATATAATATGGCACTTACCTCACACCAATGGATCTTATTATTAGGTTAGAGGAGGAGGGTGGGTGGGAGACACTACACGTGTAGTGTCTCGGGTTTCCTCTCCACCAGAATTTATTGGTTGGGGGGGGGGGGGCCTTCCCAGAAGTCCGCGGTACTTAAGCAAGTAGGTCATGGAATTTGAGTGGAATAGGGATGATGTAATTAATGGGAGAAGCCAGGGCTGTAGCGGGCAGGCAGTCAGTTTTGAGTGAGTTTAGTTTTAGCTGGGAGCTGAACAGCAGCTTCTGCAAAAGGCTGTCAGGTTAAGCAGCAGTCTGACACAGACAAGAATCTGCAGGCTGTTTCCTGACAGGATGTATGCCGCTCTCTCTTTAAGCAGTCTTTTAAAAGAAACTCTTCAAGTGTACAGCAGGTAACCCTGTGTTTGCTAACTATATTTAAAAGTGGTTTTTGACCTGTGTTGGGGTTTGCTTGATCAGAGTTAAAGGTGGTGTCAGTTAGCAGTTGAAGTGGTTCATTTCATTGTTAAGCATTGTTTAACTGATCATTGTAATATTTTTGTGATGTTAAGGTAGTTTGATACTGTGTTGATAATAAAGTTTGTTTTGAGAGACCTGGGCCAGGATTCTCCCCTACCTGGCAGGGCGGGGGGTCACGGCGGGATGGAGTGGCGGGAACCACTCCGGCGTCGCGCCGCCCCAAAGGTGCGGAATTCTCCGCACCTTTAGGGGCCAAGCCTTACCTTGAGGGGCTAGGCCTGCGCCGGAGTGATTTCCGCCCCGCCAGCCGGGGCCGAAAGGACTTCGCCGTGCGACGCATGCGCGGGATCATCAGCGGCCGCTCACGGCATCCCCGCGCATGCACAGGGGAGGGGGTCTCTTCCGCCTCCGCCATAGTGAAGACCATCGCGAAGGCGGAAGAAAAAGAGTGCCCCCACGGCAGATGCCCGCCCGCCGATCGGTGGACCCCGATCATGGGCCAGGCCACCGTGGGGGCACCCCCCGGGGTCAGATTGCCCCCCCCCCAGGACCCCGGGGCCCGCCCGCGCCATCTGCTCCCGCCGGTACGGTAGGTGGTTCAATCCACGCCGGCTGGCGAGTGTTGACAGCGGCGGGACTTCGGCCCATCGCGGGCCTGAGAATCGCCGGGGGGAGCCCGCCGACCAGCGCGGTACGATTCCCGCCCCCGCCGATTCTCTGGTGGCGGAGAATTCAGGACACGGCGGTGGGGGGGGGTGTTCACGCCAGCCCCCGGCGATTCGGGTCGGAGAATCACGCCCCAGGTCCCAGTTTGTACGGAACAGTCCTGGAGCCAAGTAGCTTTTCCTCACAGTTTTACAAATTTTTAAAAAATATTGAGGTTCCTGTCTGGTATCCCAGCAAATGTTGGGGTCTGGTATGGAACAATGGATATAGTTTTGAGTGGTTAATAAATACTGCTGAACTACATAAGACTGACGCATGTAAAGGGTATTATGTAACGGGTATGATGTAGTTGGGATTACGGAGACGTGGCTCCAAGGTGACCAAGGATGGGGACTAACCATTGATGACTTTTCCATTTTTAGTAAGGACAGACAGAAAGGAAAAGGTGGTGGAGTTGCATTGTTAATTAAAGAAGATATTGATACAATATTGAGGAAAGATATTAGTACAGACGATGTGCAATCTGTCTGGTTCGAGTTAAGAGACATAAAGGGGCAAAAACATTTGTGGGAGTGGTATACAAACCACCGAACTGCAGTGATAATGTTGGGAATAGCATTAGGCAGGAAATCAGAGATCATGTGATAAAGGAACATCTGTGGTTCTGGGTGACTTTAATCTGCGTACAGATTGGGTGCTCAAATTAGTCACAGTGCAACAGAGGAGGAATTTCTGGGGAGTGTACGGGATGGTTTTCTGGATCAGTTTGTTAAGGAACTAACAAGGGAACAGACCATCGGGGGCTGGGTGTTGTGCAATGAGAAAGGACTAGTTGGCAATCTAGTTGTGAGAGAACCCTTGGGGATGAGTGACCATAATATGGTAGAATCCTTCATCAAGGTGAATAGTGAGGTGGTTGATTCTGAGACCTGGATCCTGAATCTCAGTAAAGGTAACTATGATGGTCTGAGGCATGAGCTGGCTGTGACGGACTGGGAACATTACTGAAAGGGAGGACAGCGGGCAGGCAATGGCAGCATTCACGGATCAAACCCTGCAACCATCCCGATCTCTGTAATCTCCTTGATGAAGTTATTAAGAGATGGTGGAGGGAGGAAGAGATTGATAGATGAAGTGAACACAGAAAAGTACAGCACAGGAACAGGCCCTCCAAGCCTGTGCCGACCATGCTGCCCGTCTAAACTAAAATCTTCTACACTTCCGGGGTCCTTATCCCTCTATTCCCATCCTATTCATGTATTTGTCAAGATGCCCCTTAAACGTCACTATCGTCCCTGCTTCCACCATCTTCTCCGGCAGCGAGTTCCAGGCACCCACTAAGCCTCTGTGTAAAAAAACCTGCCTCGCACATCTCCTCTAAACCTTCCCCTCGTACCATAAACCTATGCCCCAAATAATCAACATTTATACCCTGAGAAAAAGCTTCTGACTATCCAAAACGGTGGAGAGATAGAGCGGTGGAGAGGTAGAGAGTGGAGAGGTAGAGAGATGGAGAGATGGAGAGGTGGCGAGGTAGAGAGGTAGAGAGGAAGAGAGGTAGAGAGGTGTAGGGGTGTAGAGAGATAGAGAGGTGGAGAGGTGGAGAGTTGGCGCGGTGAGGAGATGGAGCGGTCACAAGTTGGAGCGGTGAAGAGATGGAGCGGTGAAGAGATGGCACGGTGGAGAGATGGAGCGGTGACGAGTTGGAGCGATGAAGAGATGGAGCGGTGAAGAGTTGGAGCGGTGAAGAGATGGAGCGGGGAAAAAATGGAGCGGTGAAGAGATGGAGCGGTGAAGAGATGGAGAGGAGAAGAAATGGAGCGGTGAAGAGATGGTGCGGTGAAGAAACGGAGCGGTGAAGAGACGGAGCGGAGAAGAGTTGGAGCGATGAAGAGATGGAGCGGTGAAGAGTTGGAGCGGTGAAGAGTTGGAGCGGTGAAGAAATGCAGCGGTGAAGAGATGGAGCGGTGAAGAGATGGAGCGGTGAAGAGACGGAGCGGAGAAGAAATGGAGCGGTGAAGAGATGGCGCGATGAAGAGATGGAGCGGTGAAGAGATGGCACGGTGAAGAGATGGCGCGGTGAAGAGATGGCGCGGTGCAGAGATGGAGCGGTGAAGAGATGGAGCGGTGAAGAGATGGAGCGGTGACGAGATGGAGCGGTGAAGAGATGGCGCGATGAAGAGATGGCGCGATGAAGAGATGGTGTGGTGAAGAGATGGAGCGGTGACGAGATGGAGCGGTGAAGAGATGGCGCGGTGAAGAGATGGAGCGGTGACGAGATGGAGCGGTGAAGAGATGGCGCGATGAAGAGATGGCGCGATGAAGAGATGGTGTGGTGAAGAGATGGAGCGGTGACGAGATGGTGCGGTGAAGAGATGGCGCGATGAAGAGATGGCGCGATGAAGAGATGGTGCGGTGAAGAGATGGAGCGGTGAAGAGATGGAGCGGTGAAAAGATGGAGCGGAGAAGAAATGGAGCGGTGAAGAGATGGAGCAGTGAGGAGGTGGAGCGGTGAAGAGATGGAGCATTGACGAGTTGGAACGATGAAGAGTTGGAGCGGTGAAGAGTTGGAGAGGTGAAGAAATGGAGCTGTGAAGAGATGGGGCGGTGAAGAGATGGAGCGGTGAAAAGATGGAGCGGAGAAGAGATGGAGCGGTGAAGAGATGGAGCAGTGAAGAGATGGAGCGGTGAAGAGATGGAGCGGTGACGAGTTAGAGCGATGAAGAGATGGAGCGGTGAAGAAATGGAGCGGTGAAGAGATGGAGCGTTGAAGAGATGGAGCGGTGAAGAGATGGAGCGGTGAAGAGATGGAGCAGTGAAGAGATGGAGCGGTGAAGAGATGGAGCGGTGACGAGTTAGAGCGATGAAGAGATGGAGCGGTGAAGAAATGGAGCGGTGAAGAGATGGAGCGTTGAAGAGATGGAGCGGTGAAGAGATGGAGCGGTGAAGAGATGGAGCAGCGAAGAGATGGCATGATGAAGAGATGGCATGGTGAAGAGATGGAGCAGTGTAGAGATGGAGCGGAAGAGAAATGGAGCGGTGAAGAGATGGAGCAGTGAAGAGATGGAGCGATGAAGAGATGGAGCGGTGACGAGTTGGAGCGGTGAAGAGATGGAGCGGTGAAGAGATGGAGCGGTGAAGAGATGGAGCAGTGAAGAGATGGAGATGTGAAGAGATGGAGATGTCAAGAGTTGGTGCGGTGAAGAGATGGAGATGTGAAGAGTTGGTGCGGTGAAGAGATGGAGCAGTGAAGAGATGGAGCGGTGAAGAGATGGAGCAGTGAGAAGATGGTGCGGTGACGAGTTGGAGCGGAGAAGAAATGGAGCGGTGAAGAGTTGGAGCCATGAAGAGATGTAGCGGAGAAGAAATGGAGCGGTGAAGAGATGGAGCGGTGAAGAGATGGAGCGGTGAAGAGATGGAGCCGTGAAGAGATGGAGCAGTGAGAAGATGGAGCGGTGACGAGTTGGAGCGGAGAAGAAATGGAGCGGTGAAGAGTTGGAGCCATGAAGAGATGGAGCGGAGAAGAAATGGAGCTGTGAAGCGATGGAGCGGTGAAGAGATGGAGCGGTGACGATTTGGAGCGATGAAGAGATGGAGCGGTGAAGAAATGGAGCAGTGAAGAGATGGAGCGGTGAAGAGATGGAGCGGTGAAGCGATGGAGCGGTGAAGAGATGGAGCAGTGAAGAGATGGCATGATGAAGAGATGGCGTGGTGAAGAGATGGAGCAGTGTAGAGGTGGAGCGGAAGAGAAATGGAGCGGTGAAGAGATGGAGCAGTGAAGAGATGGAGCGATGAAGAGATGGAGCGGTGAAGAGTTGGAGCGGTGAAGAGGTGGAGCGGAAGAGAAATGGAGCGGTGAAGAGATGGAGCAGTGAAGAGATGGCGCGATGATGAGTTGGAGCGGTGAAGAGATGAAGCGGTGAAGAAATGGAGCTGTGACGAGATGGCACGGTGAAGAGATGAAGCGGTGACGAGTTGGAGCGATGAAGAGATGGAGCAGTGAAGAAATGGCGCGGTGAAGAGATGGAGCGGGGAAGAGATGGAGCGGTGAAGAGATGGCACGGTGATGAGTTGGAGCGATGAAGAGAAGGCGCGATGAAGAGTTGGCGCGGTGAAGAGATGGCGCGATGAAGAGATGGAGCGGTGAAGAGATGGCGCGATGATGAGTTGGAGCGGTGAAGATATGGAGCGGTGAAGAGATGGAGCGGAGAAGAGATGGAGCGGTGAAGAGATGGCGTGGTGAAGAAATGGAGCGGTGAAGAAATGGAGCGGTGAAGAGATGGCGCGGTGAAGAGATGGAGCCGTGAAGAGATGGAGCGGTGACGAGTTGGAGCGGTGAAGAGATGGAGCGGTGAAGAGATGGAGCGGTGAAGAGATGGAGCGGTGAAGAGATGGAGCGGTGAAGAGATGGAGATGTGAAGAGATGGAGCGGTGAAGAGATGGAGCGGTGAAGAGATGGAGCGGTGAAGAGATGGAGCAGTGAAGAGATGGAGCGGTGAAGAGATGGACCGGTGAAGAGATGGAGCGGTGAAGAGATGGAGCGGTGAAGAGATGGAGCGGTGAAGAGATGGAGCGGTGAAGAGATGGAGCAGTGAAGAGATGGAGCGGTGAAGAGATGGAGCGGTGAAGAGATGGAGCGGTGAAGAGATGGAGCAGTGAAGAGATGGCATGATGAAGAGATGGCGTGGTGAAGAGATGGAGCAGTGTAGAGGTGGAGCAGTGAGAAGATGGAGCGGTGACGAGTTGGAGCGGAGAAGAAATGGAGCGGTGAAGAGATGGAGCAGTGAAGAGATGGATCGGTGACGAGTTGGGGTGATGAAGAGATGGAGCGGTGAAGAGATGGAGCGGAGAAGAAATGGAGCCGTGAAGAGATGGAGCCGTGAAGAGATGGAGCGGTGAAGAGAGGGAGCGGTGACGAGTTGGAGCGGTGAAGAGATGGAGTGTTGAATAGATGGAGCCATGAAGAGATGGAGCGGAGAAGAAATGGAGCGGTGAAGAGATGGCGCGGTGAAGAAATGGAGCGGAGAAGAAATGGAGCGGTGAAGAAATGGAGCCGTGAAGAGATGGAGCGGTGATGAGTTGGAGCGGTGCAGAGATGGAGCGATGAAGAGATGGAGCGGTGAAGAGATGGCGCGGTGAAGAGATGGAGCGGTGAAGAGATGGAGCGGAGAAGAGATGGAGCGGTGAAGAGATGGCGCGGTGAAGAAATGGAGCGGTGAAGAAATGGAGCGGTGAAGAGATGGCGCGGTGAAGAGATGGAGCGGTGAAGAGATGGAGATGTGAAGAGGTGGAGATGTGAAGAGATGGTGCGGTGAAGCGATGGAGCGGTGAAGAGATGGAGCGGTGAAGAGATGGAGCGGTGAAGAGATGGAGCAGTGAGAAGATGGAGCGGTGACGAGTTGGAGCGGAGAAGAAATGGAGCGGTGAAGAGTTGGAGCCATGAAGAGATGGAGCGGAGAAGAAATGGAGCGGTGAAGAGATGGAGCGGTGAAGAGATGGATCGGTGACGAGTTGGGGTGATGAAGAGATGGAGCGGTGAAGAGATGGAGCGGAGAAGAAATGGAGCCGTGAAGAGATGGAGCCGTGAAGAGATGGAGCATTGAAGAGAGGGAGCGGTGACGAGTTGGAGCGGTGAAGAGATGAAGCGGTGAAGAGATGGAGCGGTGAAGAGATGGAGCGGTGAAGAGATGGAGCGGTGACGAGTTGGAGCGGTGAAGAGATGGAGTGGCGAAGAGATGGAGCCGTGAAGAGTTGGAGCGGTGAAGAAATGGAGCGGTGAAGAGATGGATCGGTGAAGAGATGGAGCGGTGAAGAGATGGAGCGGTGAAAAGATGGAGCGGAGAAGAAATGGAGCGGTGAAGAGATGGAGCGGTGAAGAGATGGAGTGGTGAAGAGATGGAACGGTGACGAGTTGGAGCGATGAAGAGATGGAGCGGTGAAGAGATGGAGCGGTGAAGAGATGGAGCGGTGAAGAGATGGAGCGGTGAAGAGATGGAGCGGTGAAGAGATGGAGCGGTGAAGAGATGGAGCGGAAGAGAAATGGAGCGGTGAAGAGATGGAGCAGTGAAGAGATGGAGCGGTGAAGACATGGCGCGATGATGAGTTGGAGCGATGAAGAGATGAAGCGGTGAATAAATGGAGCTGTGAAGAGATGGCGCGGTGAAGAGATGAAGCGGTGACGAGTTGGTGCGATGAAGAGATGGAGCGGTGAAGAGATGACGCGGTGAAGAGATGGCGCGATGAAGAGATGGAGCGGTGAAGAGATGGCGCGATGATGAGTTGGAGTGATGAAGAGATGAAGCGGTGAAGAAATGGAGCTGTGAAGAGATGGAGCGGTGAAGAGATGGCGCGGATAAGAAATGAAGCGGTGAAGAGATGGCGCGGTGAAGAAATGGAGCCGTGAAGAGATGGAGCGGTGAAGAGATGGAGCGGTGAAGAGATGGAGCGGTGCAGAGTTGGAGCGGTGCAGAGATGGAGCGGAGAAGAAATGGAGCGGTGAAGAAATGGAGCCGTGAAGAGATGGAGCGGTGATGAGTTGGAGCGGTGCAGAGATGGAGCGATGAAGAGATGGAGCGGTGAAGAGATGGCGCGGTGAAGAGATTGAGCGGTGAAGAGATGGAGCGGAGAAGAGATGGAGCGGTGAAGAGACGGAGCGGAGAAGAAATGGAGCGGTGAAGAGATGGCGCGATGAAGAGATGGCGCGGTGAAGAGACGGAGCGGAGAAGAAATGGAGCGGTGAAGAGATGGAGCGGTGAAGAGACGGAGCGGAGAAGACATGGAGCGGTGAAGAGATGGAGCGGTGAAGAGATGGCACGGTGAAGAGATGGCGCGGTGAAGAGATGGCGCGGTGAAGAGATGGAGCGGTGAAGAGATGGAGCGGTGAAGAGATGGAGCGGTGACGAGATGGAGCGGTGAAGAGATGGCGCGATGAAGAGATGGCGCGATGAAGAGATGGTGTGGTGAAGAGATGGAGCGGTGACGAGATGGAGCGGTGAAGAGATGGCGCGGTGAAGAGATGGTGCGGTGACGAGATGGAGCGGTGAAGAGATGGCGCGATGAAGAGATGGCGCGATGAAGAGATGGTGTGGTGAAGAGATGGAGCGGTGACGAGATGGAGCGGTGAAGAGATGACGCGATGAAGAGATGGCGCGATGAAGAGATGGTGCGGTGAAGAGATGGAGCGGTGAAGAGATGGAGCGGTGAAAAGATGGAGCGGAGAAGAAATGGAGCGGTGAAGAGATGGAGCAGTGAGGAGGTGGAGCGGTGAAGAGATGGAGCATTGACGAGTTGGAACGATGAAGAGTTGGAGCGGTGAAGAGTTGGAGAGGTGAAGAAATGGAGCTGTGAAGAGATGGGGCGGTGAAGAGATGGAGCGGTGAAAAGATGGAGCGGAGAAGAGATGGAGCGGTGAAGAGATGGAGCAGTGAAGAGATGGAGCGGTGAAGAGATGGAGCGGTGACGAGTTAGAGCGATGAAGAGATGGAGCGGTGAAGAAATGGAGCGGTGAAGAGATGGAGCGTTGAAGAGATGGAGCGGTGAAGAGATGGAGCGGTGAAGAGATGGAGCAGCGAAGAGATGGCATGATGAAGAGATGGCATGGTGAAGAGATGGAGCAGTGTAGAGATGGAGCGGAAGAGAAATGGAGCGGTGAAGAGATGGAGCAGTGAAGAGATGGAGCGATGAAGAGATGGAGCGGTGACGAGTTGGAGCGGTGAAGAGATGGAGCGGTGAAGAGATGGAGCGGTGAAGAGATGGAGCAGTGAAGAGATGGAGATGTGAAGAGATGGAGATGTCAAGAGTTGGTGCGGTGAAGAGATGGAGATGTGAAGAGTTGGTGCGGTGAAGAGATGGAGCAGTGAAGAGATGGAGCGGTGAAGAGATGGAGCAGTGAGACGATGGTGCGGTGACGAGTTGGAGCGGAGAAGAAATGGAGCGGTGAAGAGTTGGAGCCATGAAGAGATGTAGCGGAGAAGAAATGGAGCGGTGAAGAGATGGAGCGGTGAAGAGATGGAGCGGTGAAGAGATGGAGCCGTGAAGAGATGGAGCAGTGAGAAGATGGAGCGGTGACGAGTTGGAGCGGAGAAGAAATGGAGCGGTGAAGAGTTGGAGCCATGAAGAGATGGAGCGGAGAAGAAATGGAGCTGTGAAGCGATGGAGCGGTGAAGAGATGGAGCGGTGACGATTTGGAGCGATGAAGAGATGGAGCGGTGAAGAAATGGAGCAGTGAAGAGATGGAGCGGTGAAGAGATGGAGCGGTGAAGCGATGGAGCGGTGAAGAGATGGAGCAGTGAAGAGATGGCATGATGAAGAGATGGCGTGGTGAAGAGATGGAGCAGTGTAGAGGTGGAGCGGAAGAGAAATGGAGCGGTGAAGAGATGGAGCAGTGAAGAGATGGAGCGATGAAGAGATGGAGCGGTGAAGAGTTGGAGCGGTGAAGAGGTGGAGCGGAAGAGAAATGGAGCGGTGAAGAGATGGAGCAGTGAAGAGATGGCGCGATGATGAGTTGGAGCGGTGAAGAGATGAAGCGGTGAAGAAATGGAGCTGTGACGAGATGGCACGGTGAAGAGATGAAGCGGTGACGAGTTGGAGCGATGAAGAGATGGAGCAGTGAAGAAATGGCGCGGTGAAGAGATGGAGCGGGGAAGAGATGGAGCGGTGAAGAGATGGCACGGTGATGAGTTGGAGCGATGAAGAGAAGGCGCGATGAAGAGTTGGCGCGGTGAAGAGATGGCGCGATGAAGAGATGGAGCGGTGAAGAGATGGCGCGATGATGAGTTGGAGCGGTGAAGAGATGGAGCGGTGAAGAGATGGAGCGGAGAAGAGATGGAGCGGTGAAGAGATGGCGTGGTGAAGAAATGGAGCGGTGAAGAAATGGAGCGGTGAAGAGATGGCGCGGTGAAGAGATGGAGCCGTGAAGAGATGGAGCGGTGACGAGTTGGAGCGGTGAAGAGATGGAGCGGTGAAGAGATGGAGCGGTGAAGAGATGGAGCGGTGAAGAGATGGAGCGGTGAAGAGATGGAGATGTGAAGAGATGGAGCGGTGAAGAGATGGAGCGGTGAAGAGATGGAGCGGTGAAGAGATGGAGCAGTGAAGAGATGGAGCGGTGAAGAGATGGAGCGGTGAAGAGATGGAGCGGTGAAGAGATGGAGCGGTGAAGAGATGGAGCGGTGAAGAGATGGAGCAGTGAAGAGATGGAGCGGTGAAGAGATGGAGCGGTGAAGAGATGGAGCGGTGAAGAGATGGAGCAGTGAAGAGATGGCATGATGAAGAGATGGCGTGGTGAAGAGATGGAGC
Organism: Scyliorhinus torazame; assembly: GCF_047496885.1. Taxonomy (NCBI): domain Eukaryota; kingdom Metazoa; phylum Chordata; class Chondrichthyes; order Carcharhiniformes; family Scyliorhinidae; genus Scyliorhinus; species Scyliorhinus torazame. The sequence goes on from NC_092720.1 coordinate 1,202,351, forward strand.
AGTGTAGAGGTGGAGCAGTGAGAAGATGGAGCGGTGACGAGTTGGAGCGGAGAAGAAATGGAGCGGTGAAGAGATGGAGCAGTGAAGAGATGGATCGGTGACGAGTTGGCGTGATGAAGAGATGGAGCGGTGAAGAGATGGAGCGGAGAAGAAATGGAGCCGTGAAGAGATGGAGCCGTGAAGAGATGGAGCGGTGAAGAGAGGGAGCGGTGACGAGTTGGAGCGGTGAAGAGATGGAGTGTTGAATAGATGGAGCCATGAAGAGATGGAGCGGAGAAGAAATGGAGCGGTGAAGAGATGGCGCGGTGAAGAAATGGAGCGGAGAAGAAATGGAGCGGTGAAGAAATGGAGCCGTGAAGAGATGGAGCGGTGATGAGTTGGAGCGGTGCAGAGATGGAGCGATGAAGAGATGGAGCGGTGAAGAGATGGCGCGGTGAAGAGATGGAGCGGTGAAGAGATGGAGCGGAGAAGAGATGGAGCGGTGAAGAGATGGCGCGGTGAAGAAATGGAGCGGTGAAGAAATGGAGCGGTGAAGAGATGGCGCGGTGAAGAGATGGAGCGGTGAAGAGATGGAGATGTGAAGAGATGGAGATGTGAAGAGATGGTGCGGTGAAGCGATGGAGCGGTGAAGAGATGGAGCGGTGAAGAGATGGAGCGGTGAAGAGATGGAGCAGTGAGAAGATGGAGCGGTGACGAGTTGGAGCGGAGAAGAAATGGAGCGGTGAAGAGTTGGAGCCATGAAGAGATGGAGCGGAGAAGAAATGGAGCGGTGAAGAGATGGAGCGGTGAAGAGATGGATCGGTGACGAGTTGGGGTGATGAAGAGATGGAGCGGTGAAGAGATGGAGCGGAGAAGAAATGGAGCCGTGAAGAGATGGAGCCGTGAAGAGATGGAGCATTGAAGAGAGGGAGCGGTGACGAGTTGGAGCGGTGAAGAGATGAAGCGGTGAAGAGATGGAGCGGTGAAGAGATGGAGCGGTGAAGAGATGGAGCGGTGACGAGTTGGAGCGGTGAAGAGATGGAGTGGCGAAGAGATGGAGCCGTGAAGAGTTGGAGCGGTGAAGAAATGGAGCGGTGAAGAGATGGATCGGTGAAGAGATGGAGCGGTGAAGAGATGGAGCGGTGAAAAGATGGAGCGGAGAAGAAATGGAGCGGTGAAGAGATGGAGCGGTGAAGAGATGGAGTGGTGAAGAGATGGAACGGTGACGAGTTGGAGCGATGAAGAGATGGAGCGGTGAAGAGATGGAGCGGTGAAGAGATGGAGCGGTGAAGAGATGGAGCGGTGAAGAGATGGAGCGGTGAAGAGATGGAGCGGTGAAGAGATGGAGCGGAAGAGAAATGGAGCGGTGAAGAGATGGAGCAGTGAAGAGATGGAGCGGTGAAGACATGGCGCGATGATGAGTTGGAGCGATGAAGAGATGAAGCGGTGAATAAATGGAGCTGTGAAGAGATGGCGCGGTGAAGAGATGAAGCGGTGACGAGTTGGTGCGATGAAGAGATGGAGCGGTGAAGAGATGACGCGGTGAAGAGATGGCGCGATGAAGAGATGGAGCGGTGAAGAGATGGCGCGATGATGAGTTGGAGTGATGAAGAGATGAAGCGGTGAAGAAATGGAGCTGTGAAGAGATGGAGCGGTGAAGAGATGGCGCGGATAAGAAATGGAGCGGTGAAGAGATGGCGCGGTGAAGAAATGGAGCCGTGAAGAGATGGAGCGGTGAAGAGATGGCGCCATCTCTTCACCGCGCCATCTCTTCATCACTCCAACTCGTCATCGCTCCAACTCTTCACCGCTCCATCTCTTCACCGCTCCATCTCTTCACCGCGTCATCTCTTCACCGCTCCATCTCTTCATCGCACCAACTCGTCACCGCTTCATCTCTTCACCGCGCCATCTCTTCACAGTGAAGAGAGGGAGCGGTGATGAGTTGGAGCGGTGAAGAGATGGAGATGTGAAGAGATGGTGCGGTGAAGAGATGGAGCGGTGAAGAGATGGAGCGGTGAAGAGATGGAGCGGTGAAGAGATGGAGCGGTGAAGAGATGGAGATGTGAAGAGATGGAGATGTGAAGAGATGGTGCGGTGAAGAGATGGAGCTGTGAAGAGATGGAGCGGTGACGAGTTGGAGCTCCATTTATTCACCGCTTCATCTCTTCATCGCTCCAACTCATCATCGCGCCATGTCTTCACCGCTCCATCTCCTCACTGCTCCATCTCTTCACCGCTCCATTTCTTTTCCGCTCCATCACTTCACCGCTCCATCTCTTCACCACGCCATCTCTTCATCGCTCCATCTCGGTGCAGAGTTGGAGCGGTGCAGAGATGGAGCGGAGAAGAAATGGAGCGGTGAAGAAATGGAGCCGTGAAGAGATGGAGCGGTGATGAGTTGGAGCGGTGCAGAGATGGAGCGATGAAGAGATGGAGCGGTGAAGAGATGGCGCGGTGAAGAGATTGAGCGGTGAAGAGATGGAGCGGAGAAGAGATGGAGCGGTGACGAGATGGCGCGGTGAAGAAATGGAGCGGTGAAGAAATGGAGCGGTGAAGAGATGGCGCGGTGAAGAGATGGAGCCGTGAAGAGATGGAGCGGTGACGAGTTGGAGCGGTGAAGAGATGGAGCGGTGAAGAGATGGAGCGGTGAAGAGATGGAGCGGTGAAGAGATGGAGCGGTGAAGAGATGGAGCGGTGAAGAGATGGAGCAGTGAGAAGATGGAGCGGTGACGAGTTGGAGCGGAGAAGAAATGGAGCGGTGAAGAGTTGGAGCCATGAAGAGATGGAGCGGAGAAGAAATGGAGCGGTGAAGAGATGGATCGTTGACGAGTTGGGGTGATGAAGAGATGGAGCGGTGAAGAGATGGAGCGGAGAAGAAATGGAGCCGTGAAGAGATGGAGCCGTGAAGAGATGGAGCGGTGAAGAGAGGGAGCGGTGACGAGTTGGAGCGGTGAAGAGATGGAGTGTTGAATAGATGGAGCCATGAAGAGATGGAGCGGTGAAGAGATGGAGCGGTGAAGAGATGGAGCGGTGCAGAGTTGGAGCGGTGCAGAGATGGAGCGGTGAAGAAATGGAGCGGTGAAGAAATGGAGCCGTGAAGAGATGGAGCGGTGATGAGTTGGAGCGGTGCAGAGATGGAGCGGTGAAGAGATGGAGCGGTGAAGAGATGGCGCGGTGAAGAGATGGAGCGGTGAAGAGATGGAGCGGAGAAGAGATGGAGCGGTGAAGAGATGGAGCGGTGAAGAGATGGAGCGGTGAAGTGATGGAGCGGTGCAGAGATGGAGATGTGAAGAGATGGAGATGTGAAGAGATGGTGCGGTGAAGAGATGGAGCGGTGAAGAGATGGAGCGGTGAAGAGATGGAGCGGTGAAGAGATGGAGCGGTGAAGAGATGGAGATGTGAAGAGATGGAGATGTGAAGAGATGGTGCGGTGAAGAGATGGAGCGGTGAAGAGATGGAGCGGTGAAGAGATGGAGCGGTGAAGAGATGGAGCGGTGAAGAGATGGAGCAGTGAGAAGATGGAGCGGTGACGAGTTGGAGCGGAGAAGAAATGGAGCGGTTTAGAGTTGGAGCCATGAAGAGATGGAGCGGAGAAGAAATGGAGCGGTGAAGAGATGGAGCGGTGAAGAGATGGATCGGTGACGAGTTGGGGTGATGAAGAGATGGAGCGGTGAAGAGATGGAGCGGAGAAGAAATGGAGCCGTGAAGAGATGGAGCCGTGAAGAGATGGAGCTGTGAAGAGAGGGAGCGGTGACGAGTTGGAGCGGTGAAGAGATGGAGTGTTGAATAGATGGAGCCATGAAGAGATGGAGCGGAGAAGAAATGGAGCAGTGAAGAGATGGAGCGGTGAAGAGATGGAGCGGTGAAGAGATGGAGCAGTGAAGAGATGGAGCGGTGAAGAGATGGAGCGGTGACGAGTTGGAGCGGTGAAGAGATGGAGTGGCGAAGAGATGGAGCCGTGAAGAGTTGGAGCGGTGAAGAAATGGAGCGGTGAAGAGATGGAGCGGTGAAGAGATGGAGCGGTGAAGAGATGGAGCGGTGAAGAGATGGAGCGGTGAAAAGATGGAGCGGAGAAGAAATGGAGCGGTGAAGAGATGGAGCGGTGAAGAGATGGAGTGGTGAAGAGATGGAACGGTGACGAGTTGGAGCGATGAAGAGATGGCGCGGTGAAGAGATGGAGCGGTGAAGAGATGGAGCGGTGAAGAGATGGAGCGGTGAAGAGATGGAGCGGTGAAGAGATGGAGCATTGAAGAAATGGTGTGGTGAAGAGATGGAGCGATGAAGAGATGGCGTGGTGAAGAGATGGAGCGGTGAAGTGATGGAGCGGAAAAGAAATGGAGCGGTGAAGAGATGGAGCAGTGAGGAGATGGAGCGGTGAAGACATGGCGCGATGATGAGTTGGAGCGATGAAGAGATGAAGCGGTGAATAAATGGAGCTGTGAAGAGATGGCGCGGTGAAGAGATGAAGCGGTGACGAGTTGGTGCGATGAAGAGATGGAGCGGTGAAGAGATGACGCGGTGAAGAGATGGAGCGGTGAAGAGATGGAGCGGTGAAGAGTTGGAGCGATGACGAGTTGGAGTGATGAAGAGATGGCGCGGTGAAGAGATGGCGCGATGAAGAGATGGAGCGGTGAAGAGATGGCGCGATGATGAGTTGGAGCGATGAAGAGATGAAGCGGTGAAGAGATGGAGCGGTGAAGAGATGACGCGGTGAAGAGATGGAGCGGTGAAGAGATGGAGCGGTGAAGAGATGGCGCGGTGATGAGTTGGAGCGATGAAGAGATGGAGCGGTGAAGAGTTGGAGCGATGACGAGTTGGAGTGATGAAGAGATGGAGCGGTGAAGAGATGGCGCGATGAAGAAATGGAGCGGTGAAGAGATGGCGCGGTGACGTGATGGCGCGATGAAGAGATGGAGCGGTGAAGAGATGGCGCGATGATGAGTTGGAGCGATGAAGAGATGGAGCGGTGAAGAGATGGCGCGATGATGAGTTGGAGCGATGAAGAGATGGAGCGATGAAAAGATGGAGCGGTGAAGAGATGGAGCCGTGAAGAGTTGGAGCGGTGACGAGTTGGAGCGATGAAGAGATGGAGCGGTGAAGAGATGACGCGGTGAAGAGATGGAGCGGTGAAGAGATGGAGTGGTGAAGAGATGGCGCGGTGAAGAGATGGCGCGATGAAGAGATGGCGCGGTGAAGAGATGGCGCGGTGAAGAGATGGCGCGTTGAAGAGATGGAGCGTTGAAGAGATGGCGCGATGATGAGTTGGAGCGATGAAGAGATGAAGCGGTGAAGAAATGGAGCTGTGAAGAGATGGAGCGGTGACGAGTTGGAGCGGTGAAGAGATGGAGCGGTGAAGAGATGGAGCGGTGAAGAGTAGGAGCGGTGAAGAGATGGAGATGTGAAGAGATGGAGATGTGAAGAGATGGTGCGGTGAAGAGATGGAGCAGTGAACAGATGGAGCGGTGAAGAGATGGAGCGGTGAAGAGATGGAGCGGTGAAGAGATGGAGCAGTGAGAAGATGGAGCGGTGACGAGTTGGAGCGGAGAAGAAATGGAGCGATGAAGAGTTGGAGCCATGAAGAGATGGAGCCGTGAAGAGATGGAGCGGTGAAGAGAGGGAGCGGTGATGAGTTGGAGCGGTGAAGAGATGGAGTGTTGAATAGATGGAGCCATGAAGAGATGGAGCGGAGAAGAAATGGAGCGGTGAAGAGACGGAGCGGTGAAGAGATGGAGCGGTGACGAGTTGGGGTGATGAATAGATGGAGCGGTGAAGAGATGGAGCGGAGAAGAAATGGAGCCGTGAAGAGATGGAGCAGTGAAGAGATGGAGCGGTGAAGAGATGGAGCAGTGAAGAGATGGAGCGGTGAAGAGATGGAGCGGTGACGAGTTGGAGCGGTGAAGAGATGGAGTGGTGAAGAGATGGAGCGGTGACGAGTTGGAGCGGTGAAGAGTTGGAGCGGTGAAGAGTTGGAGCAGTGAAGAAATGGAGCCGTGAAGAGTTGGAGCGGTGAAGAAATGGAGCGGTGAAGAGATGGATCGGTGAAGAGATGGAGCGGTGAAGAGATGGAGCGGTGAAAAGATGGAGCGGAGACGAGTTGGAGCGATGAAGAGATGGAGCGGTGAAGAGATGGAACGGTGAAGAGATGGAGCGGTGAAGAGATGGAGCGGTGAAGAGATGGAGCGGTGAAGAGATGGAGCATTGAAGAAATGGTGTGGTGAAGAGATGGAGCGATGAAGAGATGGCGTGGTGAAGAAATGGAGCGGTGAAGTGATGGAGCGGAAGAGAAATGGAGCGGTGAAGAGATGGAGCAGTGAAGAGATGGAGCGGTGAAGACATGGCGCGATGATGAGTTGGAGCGATGAAGAGATGAAGCGGTGAATAAATGGAGCTGTGAAGAGATGAAGCGGTGACGAGTTGGTGCGATGAAGAGATGGAGCGGTGAAGAGATGGAGCGGTGAAGACATGGCGCGATGATGAGTTGGAGCGATGAAGAGATGAAGCGGTGAATAAATGGAGCTGTGAAGAGATGGCGCGGTGAAGAGATGACGCGGTGAAGAGATGGCGCGGTGATGAGTTGGAGCGATGAAGAGATGGAGCGATGAAAAGATGGAGCAGTGAAGAGATGGAGCCGTGAAGAGTTGGAGCGGTGACGAGTTGGAGCGATGAAGAGATGGCGCGTTGAAGAGATGGCGCGGTGAAGAGATGGAGCAGTGAAGAGATGGAGCGGTGAAGAGATGGCGCGGTGAAGAGATGGCGCGGTGAAGAGATGGCGCCGTGAATTTATGGAGCATTGAAGAGATGGAGCGTTGAAGAGATGGCGCGATGATGAGTTGGAGCGATGAAGAGATGAAGCGGTGAAGAAATGGAGCTGTGAAGAGATGGCGCGGTGAAGAGATGAAGCGGTGACGAGTTGGAGCGGTGAAGAGTTGGAGCGGTGAAGAGTTGGAGCGGTGAAGAGTTGGAGCGGTGAAGAAATGGAGCCGTGAAGAGTTGGAGCGGTGACGAGTTGGTGCGATGATGAGATGGCGCGATGAAGAGATGGCGCGATGAAGAGATGGCGCGATGAAGAGATGACGCGTGAAGAGATGGAGCGATGAAGAGATTGAGCGGTGAAGAGATGGCGCGGTGAAGAGATGGAGCAGCGAAGTGATGGAGCGGAGAAGAAATGGAGCGGTGAACAGATGAAGCGGTGAAGAGATGGCGCGGTGAAGAGATGGAGCATTGAAGAAATGGTGTGGTGAAGAGATGGAGCGATGAAGAGATGGCGTGGTGAAGAGATGGAGCGTTGAAGTGATGGAGCGGAAGAGAAATGGAGCGGTGAAGAGATGGAGCAGTGAAGAGATGGAGCGGTGAAGACATGGCGCGATGATGAGTTGGAGCGATGAAGAGATGGAGCGGTGAAGAGATGGAGCGGTGAAGAGATGGAGCATTGAAGAAATGGTGTGGTGAAGAGATGGAGCGATGAAGAGATGGCGTGGTGAAGAGATGGAGCGGTGAAGTGATGGAGCGGAAGAGAAATGGAGCGGTGAAGAGATGGAGCAGTGAGGAGATGGAGCGGTGAAGACATGGCGCGATGATGAGTTGGAGCGATGAAGAGATGAAGCGGTGAATAAATGGAGCTGTGAAGAGATGGCGCGGTGAAGAGATGAAGCGGTGACGAGTTGGTGCGATGAAGAGATGGAGCGGTGAAGAGATGACGCGGTGAAGAGATGGAGCGGTGAAGAGATGGAGCGGTGAAGAGTTGGAGCGATGACGAGTTGGAGTGATGAAGAGATGGCGCGGTGAAGAGATGGCGCGATGAAGAGATGGAGCGGTGAAGAGATGGCGCGATGATGAGTTGGAGCGATGAAGAGATGAAGCGGTGAAGAGATGGAGCGGTGAAGAGATGACGCGGTGAAGAGATGGAGCGGTGAAGAGATGGAGCGGTGAAGAGATGGCGCGGTGATGAGTTGGAGCGATGAAGAGATGGAGCGGTGAAGTGTTGGAGCGATGACGAGTTGGAGTGATGAAGAGATGGAGCGGTGAAGAGATGGCGCGATGAAGAAATGGAGCGGTGAAGAGATGGCGCGGTGACGTGATGGCGCGATGAAGAGATGGAGCGGTGAAGAGATGGCGCGATGATGAGTTGGAGCGATGAAGAGATGGAGCGGTGAAGAGATGGCGCGATGATGAGTTGGAGCGATGAAGAGATGGAGCGATGAAAAGATGGAGCGGTGAAGAGATGGAGCCGTGAAGAGTTGGAGCGGTGACGAGTTGGAGCGATGAAGAGATGGAGCGGTGAAGAGATGACGCGGTGAAGAGATGGAGCGGTGAAGAGATGGAGTGGTGAAGAGATGGCGCGGTGAAGAGATGGCGCGATGAAGAGATGGCGCGGTGAAGAGATGGCGCGGTGAAGAGATGGCGCGTTGAAGAGATGGAGCGTTGAAGAGATGGCGCGATGATGAGTTGGAGCGATGATGAGATGAAGCGGTGAAGAAATGGAGCTGTGAAGAGATGGAGCGGTGACGAGTTGGAGCGGTGAAGAGATGGAGCGGTGAAGAGATGGAGCGGTGAAGAGTAGGAGCGGTGAAGAGATGGAGATGTGAAGAGATGGAGATGTGAAGAGATGGTGCGGTGAAGAGATGGAGCAGTGAACAGATGGAGCGGTGAAGAGATGGAGCGGTGAAGAGATGGAGCGGTGAAGAGATGGAGTGTTGAATAGATGGAGCCATGAAGAGATGGAGCGGAGAAGAAATGGAGCGGTGAAGAGACGGAGCGGTGAAGAGATGGAGCGGTGACGAGTTGGGGTGATGAATAGATGGAGCGGTGAAGAGATGGAGCGGAGAAGAAATGGAGCCGTGAAGAGATGGAGCAGTGAAGAGATGGAGCGGTGAAGAGATGGAGCAGTGAAGAGATGGAGCGGTGAAGAGATGGAGCGGTGACGAGTTGGAGCGGTGAAGAGATGGAGTGGTGAAGAGATGGAGCGGTGACGAGTTGGAGCGGTGAAGAGTTGGAGCGGTGAAGAGTTGGAGCAGTGAAGAAATGGAGCCGTGAAGAGTTGGAGCGGTGAAGAAATGGAGCGGTGAAGAGATGGAGCGGTGAAAAGATGGAGCGGTGAAGAGATGGAGCGGTGAAAAGATGGAGCGGAGACGAGTTGGAGCGATGAAGAGATGGAGCGGTGAAGAGATGGAGCGGTGAAAAGATGGAGCGGAGACGAGTTGGAGCGATGAAGAGATGGAGCGGTGAAGAGTTGGAGCAGTGAAGAAATGGAGCCGTGAAGAGTTGGATCGGTGAAGAGATGGAGCGGTGAAGAGATGGAGCGGTGAAAAGATGGAGCGGAGACGAGTTGGAGCGATGAAGAGATGGAGCGGTGAAGAGATGGAGCCATGAAGAGATGGAGCGGAGAAGAAATGGAGCGGTGAAGAGACGGAGCGGTGAAGAGATGGAGCAGTGAGAAGATGGAGCGGTGACGAGTTGGAGCGGAGAAGAAATGGAGCGATGAAGAGTTGGAGCCATGAAGAGATGGAGCCGTGAAGAGATGGAGCGGTGAAGAGAGGGAGCGGTGATGAGTTGGAGCGGTGAAGAGATGGAGTGTTGAATAGATGGAGCCATGAAGAGATGGAGCGGAGAAGAAATGGAGCGGTGAAGAGACGGAGCGGTGAAGAGATGGAGCGGTGACGAGTTGGGGTGATGAATAGATGGAGCGGTGAAGAGATGGAGCGGAGAAGAAATGGAGCCGTGAAGAGATGGAGCAGTGAAGAGATGGAGCAGTGAAGAGATGGATCGGTGAAGAGATGGAGCGGTGACGAGTTGGAGCGGTGAAGAGATGGAGTGGTGAAGAGATGGAGCGGTGACGAGTTGGAGCGGTGAAGAGTTGGAGCGGTGAAGAGTTGGAGCAGTGAAGAAATGGAGCCGTGAAGAGTTGGAGCGGTGAAGAAATGGAGCGGTGAAGAGATGGATCGGTGAAGAGATGGAGCGGTGAAGAGATGGAGCGGTGAAAAGATGGAGCGGAGACGAGTTGGAGCGATGAAGAGATGGAGCGGTGAAGAGATGGAGCGGTGAAGAAATGGTGTGGTGAAGAGATGGAGCGATGAAGAGATGGCGTGGTGAAGAGATGGAGCGGTGAAGTGATGGAGCGGAAGAGAAATGGAGCGGTGAAGAGATGGAGCAGTGAAGAGATGGAGCGGTGAAGACATGGCGCGATGATGAGTTGGAGCGATGAAGAGATGAAGCGGTGAATAAATGGAGCTGTGAAGAGATGAAGCGGTGACGAGTTGGTGCGATGAAGAGTTGGAGCGATGATGAGTTGGAGCGATGAAGAGATGAAGCGGTGAATAAATGGAGCTGTGAAGAGATGGCGCGGTGAAGAGATGACGCGGTGAAGAGATGGCGCGGTGATGAGTTGGAGCGATGAAGAGATGGAGCGATGAAAAGATGGAGCAGTGAAGAGATGGAGCCGTGAAGAGTTGGAGCGGTGACGAGTTGGAGCGATGAAGAGATGGCGCGGTGAAGAGATGGCGCGGTGAAGAGATGGAGCAGTGAAGAGATGGAGCGGTGAAGAGATGGCGCGGTGAAGAGATGGCGCGGTGAAGAGATGGCGCCGTGAATTTATGGAGCATTGAAGAGATGGAGCGTTGAAGAGATGGCGCGATGATGAGTTGGAGCGATGAAGAGATGAAGCGGTGAAGAAATGGAGCAGTGAAGAGATGGCGCGGTGAAGAGATGAAGCGGTGACGAGTTGGAGCGGTGACGAGTTGGAGCGGTGAAGAGTTGGAGCGGTGAAGAGTTGGAGCGGTGAAGAAATGGAGCCGTGAAGAGTTGGAGCGGTGACGAGTTGGAGCGATGAAGAGATGGCGCGATGAAGAGATGGCGCGATGAAGAGATGGCGCGATGAAGAGATGGCGCGTGAAGAGATGGAGCGATGAAGAGATTGAGCGGTGAAGAGATGGCGCGGTGAAGAGATGGAGCAGTGAAGTGATGGAGCGGAGAAGAAATGGAGCGGTGAACAGATGAAGCGGTGAAGAGATGGCGCGGTGAAGAGATGGAGCATTGAAGAAATGGTGTGGTGAAGAGATGGAGCGATGAAGAGATGGCGTGGTGAAGAGATGGAGCGTTGAAGTGATGGAGCGGAAGAGAAATGGAGCGGTGAAGAGATGGAGCAGTGAAGAGATGGAGCGGTGAAGACATGGCGCGATGATGAGTTGGAGCGATGAAGAGATGAAGCGGTGAATAAATGGAGCTGTGAAGAGATGAAGCGGTGACGAGTTGGTGGATGAAGAGATGGAGCGGTGAAGAGATGGAGCGGTGAAGACATGGCGCGATGATGAGTTGGAGCGATGAAGAGATGAAGCGGTGAATAAATGGAGCTGTGAAGAGATGGCGCGGTGAAGAGATGACGCGGTGAAGAGATGGCGCGGTGATGAGTTGGAGCGATGAAGAGATGGAGCGATGAAAAGATGGAGCAGTGAAGAGATGGAGCCGTGAAGAGTTGGAGCGGTGACAAGTTGGAGCGATGAAGAGATGGCGCGGTGAAGAGATGGCGCAGTGAAGAGATGGAGCAGTGAAGAGATGGAGCGGTGAAGAGATGGCGCGGTGAAGAGATGGCGCGGTGAAGAGATGGCGCGATGATGAGTTGGAGCGATGAAGAGATGAAGCGGTGAAGAAATGGAGCTGTGAAGAGATGGCGCGGTGAAGAGATGGCGCGATGAAGAGATGGCGCGATGAAGAGATGGCGCGATGAAGAGATGGCGCGATGAAGAGATGGCGCGTGAAGAGATGGAGCGATGAAGAGATTGAGCGGTGAAGAGATGGCGCGGTGAAGAGATGGAGCAGCGAAGAGATGGAGCGGAGAAGAAATGGAGCGGTGAACAGATGAAGCGGTGAAGAGATGGCGCGGTGAAGAGATGGCGCGGTGAAGAAATGGAGCAGTGCAGAGATGGAGCGGAGAAGAAATGGCGCGATGAAGAGATGGAGCGGTGAAGAGTTTGAGCGGTGAAGAGATGGAGCAGAGAAGAAATGGAGCGGTGAACAGATGAAGCGGTGAAGAGATGGCGCGGTGAAGAAATGGAGCGGTGCAGAGATGGAGCGGAGAAGAAATGGAGCGGTGAAGAGATGGAGCGGTGACGAGATGGAGCGGTGAAGAGATGGAGCGGTGAAGAGATGGAGCGGTGAAGAGATGGAGCGGTGAAGAGATGGAGCGGTGAAGAGATGGAGATGTGAAGAGTTGGTGAGGTGAAGAGATGGAGCAGTGAAGAGATGGAGCGGTGAAGAGATGGAGCGGTGAAGAGATGGCGCGATGAAGAGATGGCGCGGTGAAGCAATGGAGCAGTGCAGAGATGGAGCGGAGAAGAAATGGAGCGGTGAAGAGATGGAGCAGTGAAGAGATGGAGCGGTGAAGAGATGGAGCAGTGAAGAGATGGAGCAGTGAAGAGATGGAGCAGTGAAGAGATGGAGCAGTGAAGAGATGGAGCAGTGAAGAGTTGGTGCGGTGAAGAGATGGAGCGGTGATGAGTTGGAGCGATGAAGAGATGGAGCGGTGAAGAGATGGAGCGGTGAAGAGATCGCGCGGTGATGAGTTGGAGCGATGAAGAGATGGAGCGGGGAAGAGATGGAGTGGTGAAGAGATGGCGCGGAGAAGAGTTGGAGCGGTGAAGAGTTGGAGCGATGACGAGATGGAGATGTGAAGAGTTGGAGCGGTGACAAGATGAAGCGGTGAAGAGATGGAGCGGTGAAGAGTTCGAGCGGTGAAGAGTTGGAGCAGTGAAGAAATGGAGCGGTCAAGAGTTTGAGCGATGATGAGATGGAGATGTGAATAGTTGGAGTGGTGACAAGATGAAGCGATGAAGAAATGGAGCGGTGAAGAGATGGCGCGGTGAAGAGATGGAGCGGTGAAGAGATGGCGCGGTGATGAGTTGGAGCGATGAAGAGATGGAGCGGTGAAGAGATGGAGCGGTGCAGAGTTGGAGCGGTGACGAGTTGGAGTGATGAAGAGATGGAGCGGTGAAGAGGTGGCGCGATGAAGAGATGGCGCGGTGAAGAGATGGAGCGGTGAAGAGATAGCGCGATGAAGAGATGGAGCAGTGAAGAGATGGCGCGGTGAAGAGATGGCGCGGTGATGAGTTGGAGCGATGAAGAGATGGAGCGGTGAAGATATGGCGCGGTGAAGAGATGGCGCGGTGATGAGTTGGAGCGATGAAGAGATGGAGCGGTGAAGAGATGGAGTGGTGAAGAGATGGCGCGGAGAAGAGTTGGAGCGGTGAAGAGTTGGAGCGATGACGAGATGGAGATGTGAAGAGTTGGAGCGGTGACAAGATGAAGCGATGAAGAGATGGAGCGGTGAAGAGTTCGAGCGGTGAAGAGTTGGAGCGGTGAAGAAATGGAGCGGTGAAGAGTTGGAGCGATGACGAGATGGAGATGTGAAGAGTTGGAGCGCTGACAAGATGAAGCGGTGAAGAGATGGTGCGGTGAAGAGTTGGAGCGGTGAAGAGTTGGAGCGGTGAAGGATTGAAGCGGTGAAGAGTTGGAGTGGTGGGCAGCAGAGTGGTTTTATAAGGAAAATCTCGTGGTGGGTGAATAGGCAAGTGAAGTCATGGCCACCAATTGTCGAGCTGTTACAATTAGAAACTTTCAAGAGAATAACATTCGGAGAGATGGTGATTTCATGGTAACATCGTAATCCTCGTCCCAATCTATTGTTCTCGGGACATGAGTTCAGATCAACTGGTCGTATTTCAACTGTTTCGCCAATATGGAATTGAAAGCTCATTCCAGTGACATTAAAAGAGATGGAGCAGTGAAGAGATGGAGCGGTGACGAGTTGGAGCGGTGAAGAGATGGAGCGGTGAAGAGATGGAGCAGTGAAGAGATGGAGCAGTGAAGAGATGGAGCAGTGAAGAGATGGAGCAGTGAAGAGATGGAGCAGTGAAGAGTTGGTGCGGTGAAGAGATGGAGCGGTGATGAGTTGGAGCGATGAAGAGATGGAGCGGTGAAGAGATGGAGCGGTGAAGAGATCGCGCGGTGATGAGTTGGAGCGATGAAGAGATGGAGCGGGGAAGAGATGGAGTGGTGAAGAGATGGCGCGGAGAAGAGTTGGAGCGGTGAAGAGTTGGAGCGATGACGAGATGGAGATGTGAAGAGTTGGAGCGGTGACAAGATGAAGCGGTGAAGAGATGGAGCGGTGAAGAGTTCGAGCGGTGAAGAGTTGGAGCAGTGAAGAAATGGAGCGGTCAAGAGTTTGAGCGATGATGAGATGGAGATGTGAATAGTTGGAGCGGTGACAAGATGAAGCGATGAAGAAATGGAGCGGTGAAGAGATGGCGCGGTGAAGAGATGGAGCGGTGAAGAGATGGCGCGGTGATGAGTTGGAGCGATGAAGAGATGGAGCGGTGAAGAGATGGAGCGGTGCAGAGTTGGAGCGGTGACGAGTTGGAGTGATGAAGAGATGGAGCGGTGAAGAGGTGGCGCGATGAAGAGATGGCGCGGTGAAGAGATGGAGCGGTGAAGAGATAGCGCGATGAAGAGATGGAGCGGTGAAGAGATGGCGCGGTGAAGAGATGGCGCGGTGATGAGTTGGAGCGATGAAGAGATGGAGCGGTGAAGATATGGCGCGGTGAAGAGATGGCGCGGTGAGGAGTTGGAGCGATGACGAGATGGAGATGTGAAGAGTTGGAGCGGTGACAAGATGAAGCGATGAAGAGATGGAGCGGTGAAGAGTTCGAGCGGTGAAGAGTTGGAGCGGTGAAGAAATGGAGCGGTGAAGAGTTGGAGCGATGACGAGATGGAGAAGTGAAGAGTTGGAGCGCTGACAAGATGAAGCGGTGAAGAGATGGAGCGGTGAAGAGTTGGAGCGGTGAAGAGTTGGAGCGGTGAAGGATTGAAGCGGTGAAGAGTTGGAGTGGTGGGCAGCAGAGTGGTTTTATAAGGAAAATCTCGTGGTGGGTGAATAGGCAAGTGAAGTCATGGCCACCAATTGTCGAGCTGTTACAATTAGAAACTTTCAAGAGAATAACATTCGGAGAGATGGTGATTTCATGGTAACATCGTAATCCTCGTCCCAATCTATTGTTCTCGGGACATGAGTTCAGATCAACTGGTCGTATTTCAACTGTTTCGCCAATATGGAATTGAAAGCTCATTCCAGTGACATTAAAACAATTATTGATTGTCATAAAAACTGCTCTGGTTGATTCATAGCCTGTGCATCTGGTGTACACCTGTACAGCAATGTGGTTAACTCTTCAAAACATAGAAAATGGGAGCAGGAGGAGGCCATTTGCCATTCGAGCCTGCTCCGCCATTCTATATGATCATGGCTGATTTTCTATTCGACACCACATTCTGACACTTTCGCAATACCATTGACACCCTTAGATGCTACAAATTTAGCTATTTGCTTTGATCTCCACAGCTTATTGTCGTTGAGATTTCCGCAGGTTCATCACCTACTGAATGAAGAAATTTTTCCCCATCTCAGCCCCAACCCTAATCCTGTATCCTGAGCCTGTAGCCCCTTGTTGCAAACACCGGCCCCACACCCCCAGCCAGAGGAAACAACAGCCAGTCTGTGCAGCCCTGTGAGAATTTTATACGTTTCAATGAGATCCCCTCTCATTCTTCTAAACCCCAGTGATTACAAGTCCAGTCGACCCAATCTCTCCTCATACGTCAATCCTGCTATCCCAATCTGGTGATCCTTCCCTGCACTCCCTCTATGGCAAGTCTATCCTTTTTTTGATAAGGACACAAAAACTGCACAAAATATTCTAGTTGTGGTCTCACCAAGGCCCTGTACAGCTGCAGGAAGACATCTTGGCTCCTGTACTCAGATCCTCTGGCAATTGAAGGCCAATATACCATTTTCCTTCCTAACTGCTTGCTGTACCTGGATGCTGACTCTCAGTGACTCCTGTATAAAGACACGCAAGTCTCTTTGAATATTACTTTCCAATCTATCACCATGTAAGTAATATTCTACCTGATGTTTCCCTGGATCAGACCCTTAACTGCCCTCAGAAATGGCCAAGCAAGCCCCTCAGATCAAGGGTAGTAAATGGGGGCAATAAATGTTGGCCTTGCAAGTGAAGCGCACATCTGAGGAAAGGATGAAGACAAATCAGAGGAGTGAAGATGTCTCTGGATTGGAGGAGATTACAGAGATCGGAAGGATTGCAGGATTGGAGGGGATTACAGAGATCGGGAGGATTGCAGGATTGGAGGGGATTACAGAGATTGGGAGGATTGCAGGATTGGAGGGGATTACAGAGATTGGGAGGATTGCAGATTTGGAGGGGATTACAGAGATCGGGAGGATTGGAGGGGATTACAGAGATCGGGAGGATTGGAGGGGATTACAGAGATCGGGAGGATTGCAGGATTGGAGGGGATTACAGAGATCGGGAGGATTGCAGGATTGGAGGGGATTACAGAGATTGGGAGGATTGCAGGATTGGAGGGGATTACAGAGATTGGGAGGATTGCAGATTTGGAGGGGATTACAGAGATCGGGAGGATTGGAGGGGATTACAGAGATCGGGAGGATTGCAGGATTGGAGGGGATTACAGAGATCGGGAGGATTGCAGGATTGGAGGGGATTACAGAGATCGGGAGGATTGCAGGATTGGAGGGGATTACAGAGATCGGGAGGATTGCAGGATTGGAGGGGATTACAGAGATTGGGAGGATTGCAGGATTGGAGGGGATTACAGAGATCGGGAGGATTGGAGGGGATTACAGAGATCGGGAGGATTGCAGGATTGGAGGGGATTACAGAGATCGGGAGGATTGCAGGATTGGAGGGGATTACAGAGATCGGGAGGATTGCAGGATTGGAGGGGATTACAGAGATTGGGAGGATTGCAGGATTGGAGGGGATTACAGAGATCGGGAGGATTGGAGGGGATTACAGAGATCGGGAGGATTGCAGGATTGGAGGGGATTACAGAGATCGGGAGGATTGCAGGATTGGAGGGGATTACAGAGATCGGGAGGATTGCAGGATTGGAGGGGATTACAGAGATTGGGAGGATTGCAGGATTGGAGGGGATTACAGAGATCGGGAGGATTGGAGGGGATTACAGAGATCGGGAGGATTGCAGGATTGGAGGGGATTACAGAGATCGGGAGGATTGCAGGATTGGAGGGGATTACAGAGATCGGGAGGATTGCAGGATTGGAGGGGATTACAGAGATCGGGAGGATTGGAGGGGATTACAGAGATCGGGAGGATTGCAGGATTGGAGGGGATTACAGAGATCGGGAGGATTGCAGGATTGGAGGGGATTATAGGGGATCAGGGGTTATGGGGAGAGGGCAGGGGAATGGGGATGAGAAAATATCAGCCATGATCGAATGGCGGAGCAGACTTGATGGGCCGAGTGGCCTAATTCTGCTCCTATGTTTTATGGATTTATAGAGATTGGGAGAGCTGACGGATTGGAGTGGGTTACAGAGATTGGGAGGGTTGGAGCGGATTACAGAGATTGGGAGGGATGGAGCGGATTACAGAGATTGGGAGGGTTGGAGCGGATTACAGAGATTGGGAGGGTTGGAGCGGATTACAGAGATTGGGAGGGTTGGAGCGGATTACAGAGATTGGGAGGGATGGAGCGGATTACAGAGATTGGGAGGGTTGGAGCGGATTACAGAGATTGGGAGGGTTGGAGCGGATTACAGAGATTGGGAGGGTTGGAGCGGATTACAGTGATTGGGAGGGTTGGAGCGGATTACAGAGATTGGGAGGGTTGGAGCGGATTACAGAGATTGGGAGGGTTGGAGCGGATTACAGAGATTGGGAGGGTTGGAGCGGATTACAGAGATTGGGAGGGTTGGAGCGGATTACAGAGATTGGGAGGGTTGGAGCGGATTACAGAGATCGGGAGGGTTGGAGCGGATTACAGAGATTGGGAGGGTTGGAGCGGATTACAGAGATCGGGAGGGTTGGAGCGGATTACAGAGATTGGGAGGGTTGGAGCGGGTTACAGAGATTGGGAGGGTTGGAGCGGGTTACAGAGATTGGGAGTGTTGGAGCGGATTACAGAGATTGGGAGGGTTGGAGCGGATTACAGTGATTGGGAGGGTTGGAGCGCGTTACAGAGATTGGGAGGGTTGGAGCGGATTACAGAGATTGGGAGGGTTGGAGTGGATTACAGAGATTGGGAGGGTTGGAGCGGGTTACAGAGATTGGGAGGGTTGGAGCGGGTTACAGAGATTGGGAGGGTTGGAACGGGTTACAGAGATTGGGAGGGTTGGAGCGGGTTACAGAGATTGGGAGGGTTGGAGCGGGTTACAGAGATTGGGAGGGTTGGAGCGGGTTACAGAGATTGGGAGGGTTGGAACGGGTTACAGAGATTGGGAGGGTTGGAGCGGGTTACAGAGATTGGGAGGGTTGGAGCGGATTACAGAGATTGGGAGGGTTGGAGCGGATTACAGAGATTGGGAGGGTTGGAGCGGATTACAGAGATTGGGAGGGTTGGAGCGGGTTACAGAGATTGGGAGGGTTGGAACGGGTTACAGAGATTGGGAGGGTTGGAGCGGGTTACAGAGATTGGGAGGGTTGGAGCGGGTTACAGAGATTGGGAGGGTTGGAGCGGGTTACAGAGATTGGGAGGGTTGGAACGGGTTACAGAGATTGGGAGGGTTGGAGCGGGTTACAGAGATTGGGAGGGTTGGAGCGGATTACAGAGATTGGGAGGGTTGGAGCGGATTACAGAGATTGGGAGGGTTGGAGCGGATTACAGAGATTGGGAGGGTTGGAGCGGATTACAGAGATTGGGAGGGTTGGAGCGGATTACAGAGATTGGGAGGGTTGGAGCGGGTTACAGAGATTGGGAGGGTTGGAGCGGGTTACAGAGATTGGGAGGGTTGGAGCGGATTACAGAGATTGGGAGGGTTGGAGCGGATTACAGAGATTGGGAGGGTTGGAGCGGGTTACAGAGATTGGGAGGGTTGGAGCGGATTACAGAGATTGGGAGGGTTGGAGCGGATTACAGAGATCGGGAGGGTTGGAGCGGATTACAGAGATTGGGAGGGTTGGAGCGGATTACAGAGATTGGGAGGGATGGAGCGGATTACAGAGATTGGGAGGGTTGGAGCGGATTACAGAGATCGGGAGGGTTGGAGCGGATTACAGAGATTGGGAGGGTTGGAGCGGATTACAGAGATTGGGAGGGTTGGAGCGGATTACAGAGATTGGGAGGGTTGGAGCGGATTACAGTGATTGGGAGGGTTGGAGCGGATTACAGAGATTGGGAGGGTTGGAGCGGATTACAGAGATTGGGAGGGTTGGAGCGGGTTACAGTGATTGGGAGGGTTGGAGCGGATTACAGAGATTGGGAGGGTTGGAGCGGATTACAGAGATTGGGAGGGTTGGAGCGGATTACAGAGATTGGGAGGGTTGGAGCGGATTACAGTGATTGGGAGGGTTGGAGCGGGTTACAGTGATTAGGAGGGTTGGAGCGGATTACAGAGATCGGGAGGGTTGGAGCGGATTACAGAGATTGGGAGGGTTGGAGCGGATTACAGAGATTGGGAGGGTTGGAGCGGATTACAGAGATTGGGAGGGATGAGGCCACGGAAGGATTTGAATATAAAGATGAGAATGTTAAAATCAAGGCATTGTTTGACTGGGAGCCACTGTAGCTGAGTGAGCCAGGGGGGGTGACAGGGGAATAGGGGTGAGGACGGGGTGGGGGGGTGACAGGAGAATAGAGGTGTGGACGGGGGGGGGGGGGAGTGACAGGGGAATAGGGGTGAGGACGGGGTGGGGGGGTGACAGGGGAATAGGGGTGAGGACGGGGGGGTAACAGGGGAATAGGGGTGAGGACGGGGGGGGGTGACAGGGGAATAGGGGTGAGGACGGGGGGGGTGACAGGGGAATAGAGGTGTGGACGGGGGGGGTGACAGGGGAATAGGGGTGAGGACGGGGGGGGTGACGGGAATAGGGGTGAGGACAGGGGGGTGACAGGGGAATAGAGGTGTGGACGGGGGGTGACAGGGGAATAGGGGTGAGGACGGGGGGGTAACAGGGGAATAGGGGTGAGGACGGGGGGGGGTGACAGGAGAAGAGAGGTGTGGACGGGGGGGGGGTGACAGGGGAATAGGGGTGAGGACGGGGTGGGGGGGTGACAGGGGAATAGGGGTGAGGACGAGGGGGTGACAGGGGAATAGGGGTGAGGACGGGGGGGTGATGGGAATAGGGGTGAGGACGGGGGGGTGACAGGGGAATAGGGGTGAGGACGGGGGGGGGGTGACGGGAATAGGGGTGAGGACGGGGGGTGACAGGGGAATAGGGGTGAGGATGGGGAGGGAGTGACAGGGGAATAGGGGTGAGGACGGGGGGGTGACAGGGGAATAGGGGTGAGGACGGGGGTGACAGGGGAATAGGGGTGAGGACGGGGGTGACAGGGGAATAGGGGTGAGGATGGGAGGGAGTGACAGGGGAATAGGGGTGAGGACGAGGGGGTGACAGGGGAATAGGGGTGAGGACAGGGAGGGGGTGACAGGGGAATAGGGGTGAGGATGGGGGGGTGACGGGTATAGGGGTGTGGACGGGGGGTGACAGGGGAATAGGGGTGAGGACGGGGGGGTGACAGTGGAATAGGGGTGAGGATGGGGGGGTGACGGGTATAGGGGTGTGGACGGGGGGTGACAGGGGAATAGGGGTGAGGACGGGGGGTTGACAGGGGAATAGGGGTGAGGACGGGTGGGTGACAGGGGAATAGGGGTGAGGACAGGGGATGTGACAGGGAATAGGTGTGAGGACGGGGGGGGGTGATGGGAATAGGTGTGAGGACGGGGGGGTTGACAGAGGAATAGGGGTGAGGACGGGGGCGTGACAGGGGAATAGGGGTGAGGGCGGGGGGACAGCGGAATAGGGGTAAGGACGGGGGGGTGATGGGAATAGGGGTGAGGACGGGGGGGGTGACGGGAATAGGGGTGAGGACGGGGGGGTGACAGGGGAATAGGGGTGAGGACGGGGGGGTGACGGGAATAGGGGTGAGGACGGGGAGGGGGTGACAGGGGAATAGGGGTGAGGACGGGGGGGGTGACAGGGGAATAGGGGTGAGGATGGGGGGTTGACAGGGGAATAGGGGTGTGGACGGGGGGTGACAGGGGAATAGGGGTGAGGACAGTGGGTGACAGGGGAATAGGGGTGAGGATGGGGGGTTGATAGGGGTGTGGACGGGGGGTGACAGGGGAATAGGGGTGAGGATGGGGGTGACAGGGGAATAGGGGTGAGGACAGGGGGGGTGACGGGAATAGGGGTGAGGACGGGGGGGTGACAGTGGAATAGGGGTGAGGACGGGGAGGGGGTGACAGGGGAATAGAGGTGAGGACGGGGGTGTGATAGGGGTGAGGATGGGGGGGTGACAGGGGAATAGGGGTGTGGACGGGGGTGACGGGAATAGGGGTGAGCAGAGGGTGTGACAGGGGAATAGGGGTGAGGACGGGGATGACAGGGGAATAGGGGTGAGGACGGGGGGGGTGACGGGAATAGGGGTGAGGACGGGGGGGGTGACAGGGGAATAGGGGTGAGGATGGGGGGGTGACGGGTATCGGGGTGTGGACGGGGGGTGACAGGGGAATAGGGGTGAGGACGGGGGGGTGACAGGGGAATAGGGGTGAGGACGAGGGGGTGACAGGGGAATAGGGGTGAGGACAGGGAGGGGGTGACAGGGGAATAGGGGTGAGGATGGGGGGGTGACGGGTATCGGGGTGTGGACGGGGGGTGACAGGGGAATAGGGGTGAGGACGGGGGGGTGACAGGGGAATAGGGGTGAGGACGGGGGGGTGACATGGGAATAGGGGTGAGGATGGGGGGTTGACAGGGGAATACGGTTGTGGACGGGGGTGACAGGGGAATAGGGGTGAGGACGAGGGGTTGACAGGGGAATAGGGGTGAGGATGGGGGGGTGACGGGTATAGGGGTGTGGACGGGGGGTGACAGGGTAATAGGGGTGAGGACGGGGGGTGACAGGGGAATAGGGGTGAGGATGGGGGGGTGACGGGTATAGGGGTGTGGACGGGGGGTGACAGGGGAATAGGAGTGAGGACGGGGGGGTGACAGGGGAATAGGGGTGAGGATGGGGGATGTGACAGGGAATAGGGGTGAGGGCGGGGGGACAGCGGAATAGGGGTAAGGACGGGGGGGTTGATGGGAATAGGGGTGAGGACGGGGGGGGGTGACGGGAATAGGGGTGAGGACGGGGGGTGACAGGGGAATAGGGGTGAGGACGGGGGGGTGACGGGAATAGGGGTGAGGACGGGGAGGGGGTGACAGGGGAATAGGGGTTAGGACGGGGGGGGTGACAGGGGAATAGGGGTGAGGATGGGGGGTTGACAGGGGAATAGGGGTGTGGACGGGGGGTGACAGGGGAATAGGGGTGAGGACAGTGGGTGACAGGGGAATAGGGGTGAGGATGGGGGATGATAGGGGTGTGGACGGGGGGTGACAGGGGAATAGGGGTGAGGATGGGGGGTGACAGGGGAATAGGGGTGAGGACAGGGGGGTGACGGGAATAGGGGTGAGGACGGGGGGGGTGACAGGGGAATAGGGGTGAGGACGGGGAGGGGGTGACAGGGGAATAGAGGTGAGGACGGGGGTGTGATAGGGGTGAGGATGGGGGGGTGACAGGGGAATAGGGGTGTGGACGGGGGTGACTGGAATAGGGGTGAGCAGAGGGTGTGACAGGGGAATAGGGGTGAGGACGGGGGGTGACAGGGGAATAGGGGTGAGGACAGGGGGGTGACAGGGGAATAGGGGTGAGGACAGGTGGGGTGACGGGAATAGGGGTGAGGATGGGGGGGTGACAGGGGAATAGGGGTGAGGATGGGGAGGGAGTGACAGGGGAATAGGGGTGAGGACGGGGGGGGTGACAGGGGAATAGGGGTGAGGACAGGGAGGGGGTGACAGGGGAATAGGGGTGAGGACGAGGGGGTGACAGGGGAATAGGGGTGAGGACAGGGAGGGGGTGACAGGGGAATAGGGGTGAGGACGGGGGGGTGACAGGGGAATAGGGGTGAGGACGGGGGGGTGACAGGGGAATAGGGGTGAGGACGGGGGGGTGACAGGGGAATAGGGGTGAGGACGAGGGGGTGACAGGGGAATAGGGGTGAGGACAGGGAGGGGGTGACAGGGGAATAGGGGTGAGGATGGGGGGGTGACGGGTATAGGGGTGTGGACGGGGGGTGACAGGGGAATAGGGGTGAGGACGGGGGGGTGACAGGGGAATAGGGGTGAGGATGGGGGGGTGACGGGTATAGGGGTGTGGACGGGGGGTGACAGGGGAATAGGGGTGAGGACAGGGGGTGACAGGGGAATAGGGGTGAGGACGGGGGTGACAGGGGAATAGGGGTGAGGACATTGGGTGACAGGGGAATAGGGGTGAGGATGGGGGGTTGATAGGGGTGTGGACGGGGGGTGACAGGGGAATAGGGGTGAGGATGGGGGGTGACCGGGGAATAGGGGTGAGGACAGGGGGGTGACGGGAATAGGGGTGAGGACGGGGGGGGTGACAGGGGAATAGGGGTGAGGACGTGGAGGGGGTGACAGGGGAATAGAGGTGAGGACGGGGGGGTGACAGGGGAATAGGGGTGTGGACGGGGGTGACGGGAATAGGGGTGAGCAGAGGGTGTGACAGGGGAATAGGGGTGAGGACGGGGGGTGACAGGGAAATTGGGGTGAGGACAGGGGGGTGACAGGGGAATAGGGGTGAGGATGGGGGGGTGACGGGTATCGGGGTGTGGACGGGGGGTGACAGGGGAATAGGGGTGAGGACAGGGGGGTGACAGGGGAATAGGGGTGAGGACAGGTGGGGTGACGGGAATAGGGGTGAGGATGGGGGGGTGACAGGGGAATAGGGGTGAGGACGGGGGTGTGATAGGGGTGAGGATGGGGGGGGGTGACAGGGGAATAGGGGTGTGGACGGGGGTGACGGGAATAGGGGTGAGCAGAGGGTGTGACGGGGAATAGGGGTGAGGATGGGGGGGTGATGGGAATAGGGGTGAGGATGCGGGGTTGACAGGGGAATAGGGGTGAGGACGAGGGGGTGACAGGGGAATAGGGGTGAGGATGGGGGGGTGACGGGTATCGGGGTGTGGACGGGGGGTGACAGGGGAATAGGGGTGAGGACGGGGGGGTGACAGGGGAATAGGGGTGAGGACGAGGGGGTGACAGGGGAATAGGGGTGAGGACAGGGAGGGGGTGACAGGGGAATAGGGGTGAGGATGGGGGGGTGACGGGTATCGGGGTGTGGACGGGGGGTGACAGGGGAATAGGGGTGAGGACGGGGGGGTGACAGGGGAATAGGGGTGAGGACGGGGGGGGTGACATGGGAATAGGGGTGAGGATGGGGGGTTGACAGGGGAATACGGTTGTGGACGGGGGTGACAGGGGAATAGGGGTGAGGACGAGGGGGTGACAGGGGAATAGGGGTGAGGATGGGGGGGTGACGGGTATAGGGGTGTGGACGGGGGGTGACAGGGTAATAGGGGTGAGGACGGGGGGTGACAGGGGAATAGGGGTGAGGATGGGGGGGTGACGGGTATAGGGGTGTGGACGGGGGGTGACAGGGGAATAGGAGTGAGGACGGGGGGGGTGACAGGGGAATAGGGGTGAGGATGGGGGATGTGACAGGGAATAGGGGTGAGGGCGGGGGGACAGCGGAATAGGGGTAAGGACGGGGGGGTTGATGGGAATAGGGGTGAGGACGGGGGGGGGTGACGGGAATAGGGGTGAGGACGGGGGGTGACAGGGGAATAGGGGTGAGGACGGGGGGGTGACGGGAATAGGGGTGAGGACGGGGAGGGGGTGACAGGGGAATAGGGGTTAGGACGGGGGGGGTGACAGGGGAATAGGGGTGAGGATGGGGGGTTGACAGGGGAATAGGGGTGTGGACGGGGGGTGACAGGGGAATAGGGGTGAGGACAGTGGGTGACAGGGGAATAGGGGTGAGGATGGGGGATGATAGGGGTGTGGACGGGGGGTGACAGGGGAATAGGGGTGAGGATGGGGGGTGACAGGGGAATAGGGGTGAGGACAGGGGGGTGACGGGAATAGGGGTGAGGACGGGGGGGGTGACAGGGGAATAGGGGTGAGGACGGGGAGGGGGTGACAGGGGAATAGAGGTGAGGACGGGGGTGTGATAGGGGTGAGGATGGGGGGGTGACAGGGGAATAGGGGTGTGGACGGGGGTGACTGGAATAGGGGTGAGCAGAGGGTGTGACAGGGGAATAGGGGTGAGGACGGGGGGTGACAGGGGAATAGGGGTGAGGACAGGGGGGTGACAGGGGAATAGGGGTGAGGACAGGTGGGGTGACGGGAATAGGGGTGAGGATGGGGGGGTGACAGGGGAATAGGGGTGAGGATGGGGAGGGAGTGACAGGGGAATAGGGGTGAGGACGGGGGGGGTGACAGGGGAATAGGGGTGAGGACAGGGAGGGGGTGACAGGGGAATAGGGGTGAGGACGAGGGGGTGACAGGGGAATAGGGGTGAGGACAGGGAGGGGGTGACAGGGGAATAGGGGTGAGGACGGGGGGGTGACAGGGGAATAGGGGTGAGGACGGGGGGGTGACAGGGGAATAGGGGTGAGGACGGGGGGGTGACAGGGGAATAGGGGTGAGGACGAGGGGGTGACAGGGGAATAGGGGTGAGGACAGGGAGGGGGTGACAGGGGAATAGGGGTGAGGATGGGGGGGTGACGGGTATAGGGGTGTGGACGGGGGGTGACAGGGGAATAGGGGTGAGGACGGGGGGGTGACAGGGGAATAGGGGTGAGGATGGGGGGGTGACGGGTATAGGGGTGCGGACGGGGGGTGACAGGGGAATAGGGGTGAGGACAGGGGGTGACAGGGGAATAGGGGTGAGGACGGGGGTGACAGGGGAATAGGGGTGAGGACATTGGGTGACAGGGGAATAGGGGTGAGGATGGGGGGTTGATAGGGGTGTGGACGGGGGGTGACAGGGGAATAGGGGTGAGGATGGGGGGTGACCGGGGAATAGGGGTGAGGACAGGGGGGTGACGGGAATAGGGGTGAGGACGGGGGGGGTGACAGGGGAATAGGGGTGAGGACGTGGAGGGGGTGACAGGGGAATAGAGGTGAGGACGGGGGGGTGACAGGGGAATAGGGGTGTGGACGGGGGTGACGGGAATAGGGGTGAGCAGAGGGTGTGACAGGGGAATAGGGGTGAGGACGGGGGGGTGACAGGGAAATTGGGGTGAGGACAGGGGGGTGACAGGGGAATAGGGGTGAGGATGGGGGGGTGACGGGTATCGGGGTGTGGACGGGGGGTGACAGGGGAATAGGGGTGAGGACAGGGGGGTGACAGGGGAATAGGGGTGAGGACAGGTGGGGTGACGGGAATAGGGGTGAGGATGGGGGGGTGACAGGGGAATAGGGGTGAGGACGGGGGTGTGATAGGGGTGAGGATGGGGGGGGTGACAGGGGAATAGGTGTGTGGACGGGGGTGACGGGAATAGGGGTGAGCAGAGGGTGTGACGGGGAATAGGGGTGAGGATGGGGGGGTGATGGGAATAGGGGTGAGGATGCGGGGTTGACAGGGGAATAGGGGTGAGGACGAGGGGGTGACAGGGGAATAGGGGTGAGGACGGGGGGTGACAGGGGAATAGGGGTGAGGACGGGGGGGTGACAGGGGAATACGGTTGTGGACGGGGGTGACAGGGGAATAGGGGTGAGGACGAGGGGGTGACAGGGGAATAGGGGTGAGGACGGGGGGGGTGATGGGAATAGGGGTGAGGACGGGGGGGTGACAGGGGAATAGGGGTGAGGACGGGGGGGGGTGACGGGAATAGGGGTGAGGACGGGGTGGTGACAGGGGAATAGGGGTGAGGATGGGGAGGGAGTGACAGGGGAATAGGGGTGAGGACGGGGGGGTGACAGGGGAATAGGGGTGAGGACGGGGGTGACAGGGGAATAGGGGTGAGGATGGGGAGGGAGTGACAGGGGAATAGGGGTGAGGACGGGGGGGTGACAGGGGAATAGGGGTGAGGACGGGGGTGACAGGGGAATAGGGGTGAGGACGGGGGGTTGACAGTGGAATACGGTTGTGGACGGGGGTGACAGGGGAATAGGGGTGAGGACGAGGGGGTGACAGGGGAATAGGGGTGAGGACAGGGAGGGGGTGACAGGGGAATAGGGGTGAGGATGGGGGGGTGACGGGTATAGGGGTGTGGACGGGGGGTGACAGGGGAATAGGGGTGAGGACGGGGGGGGTGACAGGGGAATAGGGGTGAGGACGGGGGGGGTGATGGGAATAGGGGTGAGGACGGGGGGGTGACAGGGGAATATGGGTGAGGGCGGGGGGACAGCGGAATAGGGGTAAGGACGGGGGGTGTGATGGGAATAGGGGTGAGGACGGGGGGGGTGACGGGAATAGGGGTGAGGACGGGGAGGGGGTGACGGGAATAGGGGTGAGGACGGGGGGGTGACAGGGGAATAGGGGTGAGGACGGGGGGGTGACGGGAATAGGGGTGAGGACGGGGAGGGGGTGACAGGGGAATAGGGGTGAGGACGGGGGGGTGACAGGGGAATAGGGGTGAGGATGGGGGGTTGACAGGGGAATAGGGGTGTGGACGGGGGGTGACAGGGGAATAGGGGTGAGGACGGGGAGGGGGTGACAGGGGAATAGAGGTGAGGACGGGGGTGTGATAGGGGTGAGGATGGGGGGGTGACAGGGGAATAGGGGTGTGGACGGGGGTGACGGGAATAGGGGTGAGCAGAGGGTGTGACAGGGGAATAGGGGTGAGGACGGGGGGTGACAGGGGAATAGGGGTGAGGATGGGGGGGTGACAGGGGAATAGGGGTGAGGACAGGGGGGGTGACGGGAATAGGGGTGAGGATGGGGGGGTGACAGGGGAATAGGGGTGAGGACGGGGGGGGTGACGGGAATAGGGGTGAGGATGGGGGGGTGACAGGGGAATAGGGGTGAGGACAGGGGGGGTGACGGGAATAGGGGTGAGGACGGGGGGGTGACAGGGGAATAGGGGTGAGGACGGGGAGGGGATGACAGGGGAATAGAGGTGAGGACGGGGGTGTGATAGGGGAATAGGGATGTGGACGGGGGTGACGGGAATAGGGGTGAGCAGAGGGTGTGACAGGGGAATAGGGGTGAGGACGGGGGGTGACAGGGGAATAGGGGTGAGGACAGGGGAGTGACAGGGGAATAGGGGTGAGGACAGGTGGGGTGACGGGAATAGGGGTGAGGATGGGGGGGTGACAGGGGAATAGGGGTGAGGACGGGGGGGGGTGACGGGAATAGGGGTGAGGATGGGGGGGTGACAGGGGAATAGGGGTGAGGATGGGGAGGGAGTGACAGGGGAATAGGGGTGAGGACGGGGGGGTGACAGGGGAATAGGGGTGAGGACAGGGAGGGGGTGACAGGGGAATAGGGGTGAGGATGGGGGGGTGACGGGAATACGGTTGTGGACGGGGGTGACAGGGGAATAGGGGTGAGGACGAGGGGGTGACAGGGGAATAGGGGTGAGGACAGGGAGGGGGTGACAGGGGAATAGGGGTGAGGATGGGGGGGTGACGGGTATCGGGGTGTGGACGGGGGGTGACAGGGGAATAGTGGTGAGGACGGGGGGGTGACAGGGGAATAGGGGTGAGGACGGGGGGGGGTGACGGGAATAGGGGTGAGGACAGGGGGGTGACAGGGGAATAGGGGTGAGGATGGGGGGGTGACGTGTATCGGGGTGTGGACGGGGGGTGACAGGGGAATAGGGGTGAGGACAGGGGGGTGACAGGGGAATAGGGGTGAGGACAGGTGGGGTGACGGGAATAGGGGTGAGGATGGGGGGGTGACAGGGGAATAGGGGTGAGGACGGGGGTGTGATAGGGGTGAGGATGGGGGGGGTGACAGGGGAATAGGGGTGTGGACGGGGGTGACGGGAATAGGGGTGAGCAGAGGGTGTGACGGGGAATAGGGGTGAGGACGGGGGGGGTGATGGGAATAGGGGTGAGGACGGGGGGGTGACAGGGGAATACGGTTGTGGACGGGGGTGACAGGGGAATAGGGGTGAGGACGAGGGGGTGACAGGGGAATAGGGGTGAGGACGGGGGGGGTGATGGGAATAGGGGTGAGGACGGGGGGGTGACAGGGGAATAGGGGTGAGGACGGGGGGGGGTGACGGGAATAGGGGTGAGGACGGGGTGGTGACAGGGGAATAGGGGTGAGGATGGGGAGGGAGTGACAGGGGAATAGGGGTGAGGACGGGGGGGTGACAGGGGAATAGGGGTGAGGACGGGGGTGACAGGGGAATAGGGGTGAGGACGGGGGGGGTGATGGGAATAGGGGTGAGGACGGGGGGGTGACAGGGGAATAGGGGTGAGGACGGGGGGGGGTGACGGGAATAGGGGTGAGGACGGGGTGGTGACAGGGGAATAGGGGTGAGGATGGGGAGGGAGTGACAGGGGAATAGGGGTGAGGACGGGGGGGTGACAGGGGAATAGGGGTGAGGACGGGGGTGACAGGGGAATAGGGGTGAGGATGGGGAGGGAGTGACAGGGGAATAGGGGTGAGGACGGGGGGTTGACAGGGGAATACGGTTGTGGACGGGGGTGACAGGGGAATAGGGGTGAGGACGAGGGGGTGACAGGGGAATAGGGGTGAGGATGGGGGGGTGACGGGTATAGGGGTGTGGACGGGGGGTGACAGGGGAATAGGGGTGAGGACGGGGGGGGTGACAGGGGAATAGGGGTGAGGACGGGGGGGGTGATGGGAATAGGGGTGAGGACGGGGGGGTGACAGGGGAATATGGGTGAGGGCGGGGGGACAGCGGAATAGGGGTAAGGACGGGGGGTGTGATGGGAATAGGGGTGAGGACGGGGGGGTGACAGGGGAATAGGGGTGAGGACGGGGAGGGGGTGACGGGAATAGGGGTGAGGACGGGGGGGTGACAGGGGAATAGGGGTGAGGACGGGGGGGTGACGGGAATAGGGGTGAGGACGGGGAGGGGGTGACAGGGGAATAGGGGTGAGGACGGGGGGGTGACAGGGGAATAGGGGTGAGGATGGGGGGTTGACAGGGGAATAGGGGTGTGGACGGGGGGTGACAGGGGAATAGGGGTGAGGACGGGGAGGGGGTGACAGGGGAATAGAGGTGAGGACGGGGGTGTGATAGGGGTGAGGATGGGGGGGTGACAGGGGAATAGGGGTGTGGACGGGGGTGACGGGAATAGGGGTGAGCAGAGGGTGTGACAGGGGAATAGGGGTGAGGACGGGGGGTGACAGGGGAATAGGGGTGAGGATGGGGGGGTGACAGGGGAATAGGGGTGAGGACAGGGGGGGTGACGGGAATAGGGGTGAGGATGGGGGGGTGACAGGGGAATAGGGGTGAGGACGGGGGGGGTGACGGGAATAGGGGTGAGGATGGGGGGGTGACAGGGGAATAGGGGTGAGGACAGGGGGGGTGACGGGAATAGGGGTGAGGACGGGGGGGTGACAGGGGAATAGGGGTGAGGACGGGGAGGGGATGACAGGGGAATAGAGGTGAGGACGGGGGTGTGATAGGGGAATAGGGGTGTGGACGGGGGTGACGGGAATAGGGGTGAGCAGAGGGTGTGACAGGGGAATAGGGGTGAGGACGGGGGGTGACAGGGGAATAGGGGTGAGGACAGGGGAGTGACAGGGGAATAGGGGTGAGGACAGGTGGGGTGACGGGAATAGGGGTGAGGATGGGGGGGGTGACAGGGGAATAGGGGTGAGGACGGGGGGGGGGGTGACGGGAATAGGGGTGAGGATGGGGGGGTGACAGGGGAATAGGGGTGAGGATGGGGAGGGAGTGACAGGGGAATAGGGGTGAGGACGGGGGGGTGACAGGGGAATAGGGGTGAGGATGGGGGGGTGACAGGGGAATAGGGGTGAGGACAGGGAGGGGGTGACAGGGGAATAGGGGTGAGGATGGGGGGGTGACGGGAATACGGTTGTGGACGGGGGTGACAGGGGAATAGGGGTGAGGACGAGGGGGTGACAGGGGAATAGGGGTGAGGATGGGGGGGTGACGGGTATCGGGGTGTGGACGGGGGGTGACAGGGGAATAGTGGTGAGGACGGGGGGGTGACAGGGGAATAGGGGTGAGGACGGGGGGGGTGACGGGAATAGGGGTGAGGACGGGGGGGTGACAGGGGAATAGGGGTGAGGACGGGGGGGGTGACGGGAATAGGGGTGAGGACGGGGGGGTGATAGGGGAATAGGGGTGAGGATGGGGAGGTGACAGGGGAATAGGGGTGAGGATGGGGGGTTGACAGGGGAATACGGTTGTGGACGGGGGTGACAGGGGAATAGGGGTGTGGACGGGGGGTGACAGGGGAATAGGGGTGAGGACGGGGGGGTGACAGGGGAATAGGGGTGAGGATGGGGGGGTGACGGGGGAATAGGGGTGAGGACGGGGGGGGGTGACGGGAATAGGGGTGAGGACGGGGGGGTGACAGGGGAATATGGGTGAGGACGGGGGGGGGTGGCGGGAATAGGGGTGAGGACGGGGGTGTGACAGGGGAATAGGGGTGAGGATGGGGAGGTGACAGGGGAATAGGGGTGAGGATGGGGGGTTGACAGGGGAATACGGTTGTGGACGGGGGTGACAGGGGAATAGGGGTGTGGACGGGGGGTGACAGGGGAATAGGGGTGAGGACGGGGGGGTGACAGGGGAATAGGGGTAAGGACCGGGGGGGTGACAGGGGAATAGGTGTGAGGGCGGGGGGACAGCGGAATAGGGGTAAGGACAGGGGGGGGGTGATGGGAATAGGGGTGAGGACGGGGGGGGTGACGGGAATAGGGGTGAGGACGGGGGGGTGACAGGGGAATAGGGGTGAGGACGGGGGGTGACGGGAATAGGGGTGAGGACGGGGAGGGTGACAGGGGAATAGGGGTGAGGACGGGGAGGGGGTGACAGGGGAATAGGGGTGAGGATGGGGGGTTGACAGGGGAATAGGGGTGTGGACGGGGGGTGACAGGGGAATAGGGGTGAGGACAGTGGGTGACAGGGGAATAGGGGTGAGGATGGGGGGTTGATAGGGGTGTGGACGGGGCGTGACAGGGGAATAGGGGTGAGGATGGGGGGTGACAGGGGAATAGGGGTGAGGACAGGGGGGTGACGGGAATAGGGGTGAGGACGGGGGGGGTGACAGGGGAATAGGGGTGAGGACGGGGAGGGGGTGACAGGGGAATAGAGGTGAGGACGGGGGTGTGATAGGGGTGAGGATGGGGGGGTGACAGGGGAATAGGGGTGTGGACGGGGGTGACGGGAATAGGGGTGAGCAGAGGGTGTGACAGGGGAATAGGGGTGAGGACGGGGGGTGACAGGGGAATAGGGGTGAGGACAGGGGGGTGACAGGGGAATAGGGGTGAGGACAGGTGGGGTGACGGGAATAGGGGTGAGAATGGGGGGGTGACAGGGGAATGGGGTGAGGACAGGGGGGGTGACGGGAATAGGGGTGAGAATGGGTGGGTGATGGGGTGAGGATGGGGGGGTGACGGGAATACGGGTGAGGACAGGGGGTGACAGGCGAATAGGGGTGAGGACAGGGGGTGACGGGAATATATCTGCGAGTGAGACACTGGCAACAGAACCTTGCCTCAGCCGAGTGTATGAAGTAGATTATAACAATATTAGGCGGGAACTGAAGAACATAGATTGGGGGCGGATGTTTGAGGGCAAATCAACATCTGACATGTGGGAGGCTTTCAAGTGTCAGTTGAAAAGAATACAGGACCGGCATGTTCCTGTCAGGAAGAAAGATAAATACGACAATTTTCGGGAACCTTGGATGACGAGTGATATTGTAGGCCTCGTCAAAAAGAAAAAGGAGGCATTTGTCAGGGCTAAAAGGCTGGGAACAGACGAAGCCTGTGTGGCATATAAGGAAAGTAGGAAGGAACTTAAGCAAGGAGTCAGGAGGGCTAGAAGGGGTCATGAAAAGTCATTGGCAAATAGGGTTAAGGAAAATCCCAAGGCTTTTTACACGTACATAAAAAGCAAGAGGGTAGCCAGTGAAAGGGTTGGCCCACTGAAGGATAGGCAAGGGAATCTATGTGTGGAGCCAGAGGAAATGGGCGAGGTACTAAATGAATACTTTGCATCAGTATTCACCAAAGAGAAGGAATTGGTAGATGTTGAGTCTGGAGAAGGGGGTGTAGATAGCCTGGGTCACATTGTGATCCAAAAAGACGAGGTGTTGGGTGTCTTAAAAAATATTAAGGTAGATAAGTTCCCAGGGCCTGATGGGATCTACCCCAGAATACTGAAGGAGGCTAGAGAGGAAATTGCTGAGGCCTTGACACAAATATTTGGATCCTCGCTGTCTTCAGGGGATGTCCCGGAGGACTGGAGAATAGCCAATGTTGTTCCTCTGTTTAAGAAGGGTAGCAAGGATAATCCCGGGAACTACAGCCCGGTGAGCCTTACTTCAGTGGTAGGGAAATTACTGGAGAGAATTCTTCGAGACAGGATCTACTCCCATTTGGAAGCAAATGGACGTATTAGTGAGAGGCAGCACGGTTTTGTGAAGGGGGGGTCGTGTCTCACTAACTTGATAGAGTTTTTCGAGGAGGTCACTAAGATGCTTGATGCAGGTAGGGCAGTAGATGTTGTCTATATGGACTTCAGTAAGGCCTTTGACAAGGTCCCTCATGGTAGACTAGTACAAAAGGTGAAGTCACACGGGATCAGGGGTGAACTGGCAAGGTGGATACAGAACTGGCTAGGCCATAGAAGGCAGAGGGTAGCAATGGAGGGATGCTTTTCTAATTGGAGGGCTGTGACCAGTGGTGTTCCACAGGGATCAGTGCTGGGACCTTTGCTCTTTGTAGTATATATAAATGATTTGGAGGAAAATGTAACTGGTCTGATTAGTAAGTTTGCAGACGACACAAAGGTTGGTGGAATTGCGGATAGCGATGAGGACTGTCTGAGGATACAGCAGGATTTAGATTGTCTGGAGACTTGGGCGGAGAGATGGCAGATGGAGTTTAATCTGGACAAATGTGAGGTAATGCATTTTGGAAGGGCTAATGCAGGTAGGGAATATACAGTGAATGGTAGAACCCTCAAGAGTATTGAAAGTCAAAGAGATCTAGGAGTACAGGTCCACAGGTCATTGAAAGGGGCAACACAGGTGGAGAAGGTAGTCAAGAAGGCATACGGCATGCTTGCCTTCATTGGCCGGGGCATTGAGTATAAGAATTGGCAAGTCATGTTGCAGCTGTATAGAACCTTAGTTAGGCCACACTTTGAGTATAGTGTTCAATTCTGGTCGCCACACTACTAGAAGGATGTGGAGGCTTTAAAGAGGGTGCAGAAGAGATTTACCAGAATGTTGCCTGGTATGGAGGCCATTAGCTATGAGGAGAGGTTGAATAAACTCGGTTTGTTCTCACTGGAACGAAGGAGGTTGAGGGGCGACCTGATAGAGGTATACAAAATTATGAGGGGCATAGACAGAGTGGATAGTCAGAGGCTTTTCCCCAGGGTAGAGGGGTCAATTACTAGGGGGCATAGGTTTAAGGTGAGAGGGGCAAGGTTTAGAGTAGATGTACGAGGCAAGTTTTTTACGCAGAGGGTAGTGGGTACCTGGAACTCGCTACCGGAGGAGGTAGTGGAAGCAGGGACGATAGAGACATTTAAGGGGCATCTTGACAAATACATGAATAGGATGGGAATAGAGGGATACGGACCCAGGAAGTGTAGAAGATTGTAGTTTAGTCGGGCAGTATGGTCGGCACGGGCTTGGAGGGCCGAAGGGCCTGTTCCTGTGCTGTACATTTCTTTGTTCTTTGTTGTTCTTTGTTTGTAGGTGGCAAAAGGAGATTCCCTCGATGGATTAGTTAATAAGCAGACGCCATGGATGTGATGTCATTGGCAAAGCAACGAGAGGTGAGGTGAGATTTGTTGGGACCTGGAATGTCCGATCTGAAAAGATTGCAAAAGCAGATTCCATTAATAATATTTGAAGGGATTTGGACAGGGGCTTGAGAATGAAGGTCTGATGGCGATGGACAAAAAGCAGGGATATGGGCCACGCACAAGTCCCCTCGCAGGGAAAGGCCTCTTTCAGGGGAGTGGACAAGGGCTCGAATCCTGCGCCTTGGCTGGGATTTCATATTCATTGAGTGAGTGGTTTAAGAAGATGAAATCAGGTGAAGTGAAACATATTTTAACATGAATTTGGGTGAAAGGTCAATATTCATAGTTGGCGAGCCCAGCACGATTGAAAGTAGAGGAGGTAGCTCGGGAGTTTTGAAGCTTGAATAAGGAGTGAGAAATTTCCCCTGAGGTGTAGAAGCGGGATTGACGCTTTGACAGGTTTGGATTTTACAGGCAGTTGTTGTTGGCGCTGCCCTGATGCAACTCTACAACACAAAGTAGTTGCTGGGCACAGTGGTTAGCACTGTTGCTTCACAGCGCCAGGGTCAGAGGTTCGATTCCCGGCTTGGGCCACTGTGTGGAGTCTGCACGCTCTCCCCGTGTCTGCGTGGGTTTCCTCCGGGTGCTCCGGTTTCCTCCAACAAGTTCCGAAAGACGTGCTGTTAGGTGAATTGGACATTCTGAATTCTCCCTCTGTGTACCCGAACAGGCACCGGAGTTTGGCGACTAGGGGATTTTCACAGTAACTTCATTGCAGTGTTAATGTAAGCCTACTTGTGACAATAAAGATTATCATTATTATTAACTCTGATTTCGGTTTAAGGCACCTAAAATAAAGTTGAGAATAGAGTTGTCATGGTTACCAAAATAACTCAAACGCCCTGTGCCGAATGGGTTGCTCTTGTGTTAGTATTTGACAGTCAATATTGCTGAACACATAATGAATGTGCCTGGGGTCTGAAGCTGTCTGAATAGATGGAAGAGGTTTTTAAAAAAATATATATATTTATTGAAGTTTTTTAACACAGTTTTTCACCCTTACAAACAAACCCTCCCCCTCCCTCATAACAAAATAGAAAGAAAACGCACATAGCAAGATATAAACATGGTGAAACGATATGTTACAGAGCTTTGTACACTGGCTCCCTCCCGTACATGCCAGTTTTCCAGATCTTTCATGTGTTCTCTTGCTCAAATACCCTCTAGGCAGACCCCCCTCCCCCCCCCTGCCTCCCCCTCCCTCCCCCCTTCACAAGACATCCCCCCCCCCCCCCGAGTTGCTGCTGCTGCTGACCGACCTTCATCTATCGCTCCGCGAAATAGTCTCGGAACGGTTGAGGAAGCTGATGCTCACCTTGCTTCAATCCCGCACAAATCATATCGTCTGTAACTTGCCTCCCGAGCTGTGTGTAAACATTCTTGCATTGATCATGGTCAACAATAGGAATCTCAATCTAGACAAGGAAATGAAGGACAGTTTCAATTCAATTACTGATTCAAAATGTATCATGAAACCATAGATATTTACCACAGACAAAGGCCATTCAGTCCATTATCTCTCTGCTGGCTCTTAAGGCAAAGGAGCAGAATTAGGCCATTCGGCCCATCGAGTCTGCCCCGCCATTCAATCATGATTGATATGTTTCTCATCCCCATTCTTCTGCCTTCTCCCCATTACCCTTGATCCTCATACTGAACTTCTCGCTGTGTACCCGAACAGGCGCCAGAGTGTGGCAACTAAGGGATTTTCACAGTAACTTCATTGCAGTGTTCATGTAAGCCTACTTGTGACACACACACTGAGACACACACAGTGAGACACACAGTGAGACACACACAGTGAGACACACAGCGAGACCCACACAGTGATCCACACACAGTGAGACACACATACACAGCGAGGCACATACAGCGAGACACACACAGTGATCCGCACACAGTGAGACCCACACAGCGATCCACACACAGTGATCCACACACACACATACACAGCGAGGCACATACAGCGAGACACACAGAGTGAGACACACACAGCGAGACTCACACAGTGATCCACACACAGTGAGACCCACACAGTGATCCACACACAGTGAGACACACATACACAGCGAGGCACATACAGCGAGACACACACAGTGATCCGCACACAGTGAGACCCACACAGCGATCCACACACAGTGAGACACACACACAGCGAGACACACACAGTGATCCACACACACAGTGACACACACACAGCGAGACACATACAGTGAGACACACACAGTGAGACACACACAGTGAGACACACACACACACACAGAGCGAGACACACACAGCGAGACCCACACAGCGATCCACACACAGTGAGACACACACAGTGATCCACACACAGTGAGACCCACACAGTGAGACCCACACAGTGATCCACACACAGTGAGACACACACAGTGAGACACACAGCGAGACCCACACAGTGATCAACACACAGTGAGACCCACAGTGATCCACACACAGTGAGAGACACACACACACATACACAGAGCGAGACACATACAGCGAGACACACACAGTGATACACACACAGTGAGACACACACACACACACAGAGCGAGTCACACACAGTGATCCACACACAGTGAGACAGACACACACACACTGAGCGAGACACACACAGCGAGACACACACAGTGAGACACACACACACAGAGCAAGTCACACACAGTGATCCACACACAGTGAGACAGACACACACACACAGAGCGAGACACACACAGCGATCCACACACAGTGATCAACACACAGTGAGACCCACAGTGATCCACACACAGTGAGACCCACAGTGATCCACACACAGTGAGACACACACAGTGAGACACACACAGTGAGACACACACAGTGATGCACGCACAGTGAGAGACACACACACACATACACAGAGCGAGACACCCACAGCGAGACCCACACAGTGAGACACACACACACACACACAGAGCGAGTCACACACAGTGATCCACACACAGTGAGACAGACACACACACTGAGCGAGACACACACAGTGATCCACACACAGTGAGACAGACACACACACACTGAGCGAGACACACACAGTGAGACAGACACACACACACTGAGCGAGACACATACAGCGAGACACACACAGTGAGACACACACACACACACAGAGCGAGTCACACACAGTGATCCACACACAGTGAGACAGACACACACACACTGAGCGAGACACACACAGTGAGACAGACACACACACACTGAGCGAGACACACACAGTGAGACACCCACAGTGAGACACACACAGTGAGACACACACAGAGAGACCCACACAGTGATCCACACACAGTGAGACCCACACAGTGATCCACACACAGTGATCAACACACAGTGAGACCCACAGTGATCCACACACAGTGAGACCCACAGTGATCCACACACAGTGAGACACACACAGTGAGACACACACAGTGAGACCCACAGTGATCCACACACAGTGAGAGACACACACACACATACACAGAGCGAGACACACACAGCGAGACCCACACAGTGAGACACACACACACACAGAGCGAGTCACACACAGTGATCCACACACAGTGAGACAGACACACACACTGAGCGAGACACACACAGTGATCCACACACAGTGAGACAGACACACACACACTGAGCGAGACACACACAGTGAGACAGACACACACACACTGTGCGAGACACATACAGCGAGACACACACAGTGAGACACACACACACACACAGAGCGAGTCACACACAGTGATCCACACACAGTGAGACAGACACACACACACTGAGCGAGACACACACAGTGAGACAGACACACACACACTGAGCGAGACACACACAGCGAGACACACACAGTGAGACACACACAGTGAGACACACACAGAGAGACCCACACAGTGATCCACACACAGTGAGACCCACACAGTGATCCACACACAGTGAGATACACACAGTGATCAACACACAGTGAGAGACACACACACACATAAACAGCGAGGCACATACAGCGAGACACACACAGTGAGACACACACACACACACACAGAGCGAGTCACACACAGTGATCCACACACAGTGAGACAGACACACACACACTGAGCGAGACGCACACAGTGAGACACACACACACACACTGAGCGAGACGCACACAGCGAGACTCACACAGTGAGACACACACACAGCGAGACACACACAGTAACACACACACACACACACACACAGTGACACACACACAGTGACAAACACACAGCGAGACACACACAGTGAGACACACACAGTGAGACACACACAGTGACACACACACGGCGAGACACACACAGTGACACACACACAGTGAGACATACAAACAAACACACACATAGTGAGACACACAGTGAGACACACACAACGAGACACACACACAGTGAGACACACACAGCGAGACCCACACAGTGATCCACACACAGCGAGACACACACAGTGACACACACACACAGTGAGACACACACACACACAGAGCGAGACACACACAGTGACACACACACAGAGCGAGACACACAGAGCGAGACACACACAGTGACACACACATACAGTGAGACATATGCAGTGAGACACACAAACACACATAGTCAGACACACATAGCGAGACACACAGTGAGACACACACATAGTGACACACACACAGAGAGACAGACACAGCGAGACACACACACAGTGAGACACACACAGTGAGACACACAGTGAGACACACACAGTGAGACACAGTGAGAGACACGCAGTGAGACACACACAGTGAGACACACAGTGAGAGACACACAGTGAGACACGCACAGTGAGACACACACAGTGAGACACACACAGCGAGACACAGAGTGAGACGCACACAGTGAGACACACAATGAGACACACACAGTGAGACACTAAGTGAAACACACAGTGAGACATACACAGTGAGACACACAGTGAGACACACAGTGAGACACACATAGTGAGACACAGACAGTGAGACACAGAGACATACACAGTGAGACACACACAGTGCGACACACACATTGCGACACACACAGTGAGACACGCACAGTGAGACACACAGTGAGACACACAGTGAGACATAGACAGTGAGTCACGCACAGTGAGACACACAGTGAGACACAGAGTGAGCCACACACAGTGAGACGCACACAGTGAGAGACACGCAGTGAGACACACAGTGAGACACAGACAGTGAGACACGCACAGTGAGACACACAGTGAGACACACAGTGAGACATACAGTGAGACACACACAAGTGAGACACAAAGTGAGACACACACAGTGAGACACACAGTGAGACACAGACAGTGAGTCACGCACAGTGAGACACACAGTGAGACACACACACACACACAGAGCAAGACACACACAGTGAGACACACACAGTGATCCACACACAGTGAGACCCACACAGTGATCCACACACAGTGAGACACACACAGTGAGACACACACAGTGATCCACGCACAGTGAGACCCACACAGTGATCCACACACAGTGAGACACACACACACACACAGAGCGAGACACACACAGCGAGACCCACACAGTGATCCACACACAGTGAGGCAGATACAGCGAGACACACACAGTGAGACACACACAGGGAGACAAACACACAGAGCGAGACACACACAGTGAGACACACACACACAGCGAGACACACAGTGACACACACACAGAGCGAGACACACACACACACACACACAGCGAGACCCACACAGTGATCCACACTCAGTGAGACCCACACAGTGATCCACACACAGTGAGACACACACACACATACACAGCGAGGCACATACAGCGAGACACACACAGTGATCCACACACAGTGAGACACACACAGTGACACACACACACAGGGCGAGACACACACAGTGATCCACACACACAGTGACACACACAGAGTGACACACACACAGTGAGACACACACAGAGCGAGACACACAGAGCGAGGCACACACAGTGACACACACACAGTGAGACACACAAACACACATAATCAGACACACATAGCGAGACACACACATAGTGATACACACACAGTGAGACAGACACAGCGAGACACACACACACAGTGAGACACACACAGTGAGACACACAGTGAGACACGCAGTGAGACACCCAGTGAGAGACACACAGTGAGACACACACAGCGAGACACAGTGTGAGACACACACAGTGAGACACACACAGTGAGACACTAAGTGAAACACACACAGTGAGACACACACAGTGAGACACACAGTGAGACACACACAGTGAGACACAGACAGTGAGACATACACAGTGAGACACACAGTGAGCCACACAATGAGACACACACAGTGAGACACAGACAGTGAGACGCACAGTGAGACATACAGTGAGACACACACAGTGAGACACAGACAGTGAGTCACGCACAGTGAGACACACAGTGAGACACACAGTGACCACACACAGTGAGATGCACACAGTGAGACACAAACAGTGAGACACACAGTGAGACACAGACAGTGAGACACGCACAGTGAGACACACAGTGAGACACACACAGTGAGGCACACAGTGAGAGACGCACAGTGAGACACACACAGTGAGACACAGACAGTGAGACACACACAGCGAGACACACACAGTGACACACACACACAGAGCGAGACACACACAGTGATCCACACACACAGTGACACACACACAGTGAAACACACACAGTGAGACCCACACACAGAGCGAGACACACACAGCGAGACACACACAGTGACACACACACACAGAGCGAGACACACACAGTGATCCACACACACAGTGACACACACACAGTGAAACACACACAGTGAGACCCACACACAGAGCGAGACACACAGAGCGAGACACACACAGTCACACACACACATAGCGAGACACACAGTGAGACA
The DNA here is from genome assembly GCF_047496885.1 of Scyliorhinus torazame. NCBI lineage: Eukaryota > Metazoa > Chordata > Chondrichthyes > Carcharhiniformes > Scyliorhinidae > Scyliorhinus > Scyliorhinus torazame. Next base: position 1,244,123 of record NC_092720.1, read on the forward strand.
CACACAGCGAGACACAGTGTGAGACACACACAGTGAGACACACACAGTGAGACACTAAGTGAAACACACACAGTGAGACACACACAGTGAGACACACAGTGAGACACACACAGTGAGACATACACAGTGAGACACACATTGAGCCACACAATGAGACACACACAGTGAGACACAGACAGTGAGACACACAGTGAGACACACAGTGAGACACACACAGTGAGACACAGACAGTGAGTCACGCACAGTGAGACACACAGTGAGACACACAGTGACCACACACAGTGAGATGCACACAGTGAGACACAAACAGTGAGACACACAGTGAGACACAGACAGTGAGACACGCACAGTGAGACACACAGTGAGACACACACAGTGAGGCACACAGTGAGAGACGCACAGTGAGACACACACAGTGAGACACAGACAGTGAGACACACACAGTGATCCACACACATAGTGACACACACACAGTGAGACACACACACACACAGTGAGACACACACAGTGAGACACGCACAGTGAGACACACACACACAGTGAGACACACACAGGGAGACACACACACACAGTGAGACACACACAGTGAGACACACACACACACAGGGAGACACACACAGTGAGACTCACAGTGAGACACACACAGTGAGACCCACAGTGAGAGACACGCAGTGAGACACACACAGTTAGACACACAGTGAGACACACACAGTGAGACACGCACAGCGAGACACACACAGTGAGACACTAAGTGAAACACACACAGTGAGACACACAGTGAGACACACACAGTGAGACACACAGTGAGACACACACAGTGAGACACGCACAGTGAGACACACACACACAGTGAGACACACACAGTGAGACACACAGTGAGCGACACACACACAGGGAGACACGCACAGTGAGACTCACAGTGAGACACACACAGTGAGACACACAGTGAGAGACACGCAGTGAGACACACACAGTGAGACACACAGTGAGGCACACACAGTGAGACACGCACAGCGAGACACACACAGTGAGACACTAAATGAAACACACACAGTGAGACACACAGTGAGACACACAGTGAGACACAGACAGTGAGACACACAGTGAGACACACACAGTGAGACACACACACACTCAGGGAGACACACACAGCGAGACACACACAGTGAGACACTAAGTGAAACACACACAGTGAGACACACAGTGAGACACACACAGTGAGACACGCACAGCAAGACACACACAGTGAGACACTAAGTGAAACACACACAGTGAGACACACAGTGAGACACACAGTGCGACACAGGCAGTGAGACACACAGTGAGACACACACAGTGAGACACCCAAAGTGAGACACACACACACAGGGAGACACACACAGTGAGACTCACAGTGAGACACACACAGTGAGACACACAGTGAGAGACACGCAGTGAGACACACACAGTTAGACACACAGTGAGACACACACAGTGAGACACGCACAGCGAGACACACACAGTGAGACACTAAGTGAAACACACACAGTGAGACACGCAGTGAGACACACACAGTGAGACACACAGTGAGACACAGACAGTGAGACACACAGTGAGACACAGAGTGAGACACACACAGTGAGACACACAGTGAGACACACACAGTGAGACACGCACAGTGAGACACACACACACACAGTGAGACACACACAGTGAGACACGCACAGTGAGACAAACAAAGAACAAAGAACAAAGAAATGTACAGCACAGGAACAGGCCCTTCGGCCCTCCAAGCCCGTGCCGACCATACTGCCCGACTAAACTACAATCTTCTACACTTCCTGGGTCCGTATCCTTCTATTCCCATCCTATTCATATATTTGTCAAGATGCCCCTTAAATGTCCCTATCGTCCCTGCCTCCACTACCTCCTCCGGTAGTGAGTTCCAGGCACCCACTACCCTCTGCGTAAAAAACTTGCCTCGTACATCTACTCTAAACTTTGCCCCTCTCACCTTAAACCTATGCCCCCTAGTAATTGACCCCTCTACCCTGGGGAAAAGCCTCTGACTATCCACTCTGTCTATGCCCCTCATAATTTTGTATACCTCTATCAGGTCGCCCCTCAACCTCCTTCGTTCCAGTGAGAACAAACCGAGTTTATTCAATCGCTCCTCATAGCTTATGCCCTCCATACCAGGCAACATTCTGGTAAATCTCTTCTGCACCCTCTCTAAAGCCTCCACATCCTTCTGGTAGTGTGGCGACCAGAATTGAACACTATACTCCAAGTGTGGCCTAACTAAGGTTCTATACAGCTGCAACATGACTTGCCAATTCTTATACTCAATGCCCCGGCCAATGAAGGCAAGCATGCCGTATGCCTTCTTGACTACCTTCTCCACCTGTGTAGCCCCTTTCAGTGATCTGTGGACCTGTACTCCTAGATCTCTTTGACTTTCAATACTCTTGAGGGTTCTACCATTCACTGTATATTCCCTACCTGCATTAGCCCTTCCAAAATGCATTACCTCACATTTGTCCAGGTTAAACTCCATCTGCCATCTCTCCGCCCAAGTCTCCAGACAATCTAAATCCTGCTGTATCCTCAGACAGTCCTCATCGCTATCCGCAATTCCACCAACCTTTGTGTCGTCTGCAAACTTACTAATCAGACCAGTTACATTTTCCTCCAAATCATTTATATATACTACAAAGAGCAAAGGTCCCAGCACTGATCCCTGTGGAACACCACTGGTCACAGCCCTCCAATTAGAAAAGAATTGAGACACACACACACACAGTGAGACACACACAGTGAGACACACACAGTGAGCGACACACACACAGGGAGACACGCACAGTGAGACTCACAGTGAGACACACACAGTGAGACACACAGTGAGAGACACGCAGTGAGACACACACAGTGAGACACACAGTGAGGCACACACAGTGAGACACGCACAGTGAGACACACACAGTGAGACACTAAGTGAAACACACACAGTGAGACACACAGTGAGACACACACAGTGAGACACACAGTGAGACACGCACAGCGAGACACGCACAGCGAGGCACACACAGTGAGACACTAAGTGAAACACACACAGTGAGACACACAGTGAGACACACACAGTGAGACACACAGACACGCACAGTGAGACACACAGTGAGACACAGTGAGACACACACAGTGAGACACACACAGTGAGACACTAAGTGAAACACACACAGTGAGACTGCAGTCAGTGCAGGGATCCCCTGCGGTCGTTCCCCTGAGAAACAAGTATACCGCTTTGGATACTTGTGGGGGGGGGACTTACCAGGGGTAAGCCATGGGGTACGGGCCTCTGGCACGGAGTCTGTCCCTGTTGCTCAGAAGGGAAGGGGGGAGAGGAGCAGAGCATTAGTAATTGGGGACTCGATAGTCAGGGGCACAGATAGGAGATTTTGTGGGAGCGTGAGAGACTCACGTTTGGTATGTTGCCTCCCAGGTGCAAGGGTACGTGATGTCTCGGATCGTGTTTTCCGGGTCCTTAAGGGGGAGGGGGAGCAGCCCCAAGTCGTGGTCCACATTGGCACTAACGACATAGGTAGGAAAGGGGATAAGGATGTCAGGCAGGCTTTCAGGGAGCTAGGATGGAAGCTCAGAACTAGAACAAACAGAGTTGTTATCTCTGGGTTGTTGCCCGTGCCACGTGATAGTGAGATGAGGAATAGGGAGAGAGAGCAATTAAACACGTGGCTACAGGGATGGTGCAGGCGGGAGGGATTCAGATTTTTGGATAACTGGGGCTCTTTCTGGGGAAGGTGGGACCTCTAACGACAGGATGGTCTACATCTGAACCTGAGGGGCATAAATATCCTGGGGAGGAGATTTGTTAGTGCTCTTTGGGGGGGTTTAAACTAATGCAGCAGGGGCATGGGAACCTGGATTGTAGTTTTAGGGTAAGGGAGAATGAGAATGGTAGATGTTGAGTCTGGAGAAGGGTGTGTAGATAGCCTGGGTCACATTGTGATCCAAAAAGACGAGGTGTTGGGTGTCTTAAAAAATATTAAAGTAGATAAGTCCCCAGGGCCGGATGGGATCTACCCCAGAATACTGAAGGAGGCTGGAGAGGAAATTGCTGAGGCCTTGACAGAAATCTTTGGATCCTCGCTGTCTTCAGGGGATGTCCCGGAGGACTGGAGAATAGCCAATGTTGTTCCTCTGTTTAAGAAGGGTGGCAGGGATAATCCCGGGAACTACAGGCCGGTGAGCCTTACTTAAGTGGTAGGGAAATTACTGGAGAGAATTCTTCGAGACAGGATCTACTCCCATTTGGAAGCAAATGGACGTATTAGTGAGAGGCAGCACGGTTTTGTGAAGGGGAGGTCGTGTCTCACTAACTTGATCGAGTTTTTCGAGGAGGTCACTAAGATGATTGATGCAGGTAGGGCAGTAGATGTTGTCTATATGGACTTCAGTAAGGCCTTTGACAAGGTCCCTCATGGTAGACTAGTACAAAAGGTGAAGTCACACGGGATCAGGGGTGAACTGGCAAGGTGGATACAGAACTGGCTAGGCCATAGAAGGCAGAGGGTAGCAATGGAGGGATGCTTTTCTAATTGGAGGGCTGTGACCAGTGGTGTTCCACAGGGATCAGTGCTGGGACCTTTGCTCTTTGTAGTATATATAAATGATTTGGAGGAAAATGTAACTGGTCTGATTAGTAAGTTTGCAGACGACACAAAGGTTGGTGGAATTGCGGATAGCGATGAGGACTGTCTGAGGATACAGCAGGATTTAGATTGTCTGGAGACTTGGGCGGAGAGATGGCAGATGGAGTTTAACCTGGACAAATGTGAGGTAATGCATTTTGGAAGGGCTAATGCAGGTAGGGAATATACAGTGAATGGTAGAACCCTCAAGAGTATTGAAAGTCAAAGAGATCTAGGAGTACAGGTCCACAGATCACTGAAAGGGGCTACACAGGTGGAGAAGGTAGTCAAGAAGGCATACGGCATGCTTGCCTTCATTGGCCGGGGCATTGAGTATAAGAATTGGCAAGTCATGTTGCAGCTGTATAGAACCTTAGTTAGGCCACACTTGGAGTATAGTGTTCAATTCTGGTCGCCACACTACCAGAAGGATGTGGAGGCTTTAGAGAGGGTGCAGAAGAGATTTACCAGAATGTTGCCTGGTATGGAGGGCATAAGCTATGAGGAGCGATTGAATAAACTCGGTTTGTTCTCACTGGAACGAAGGAGGTTGAGGGGCGACCTGATAGAGGTATACAAAATTATGAGGGGCATAGACAGAGTGGATAGTCAGAGGCTTTTCCCCAGGGTAGAGGGGTCAATTACTAGGGGGCATAGGTTTAAGGTGAGAGGGGCAAAGTTTAGAGTAGATGTACGAGGCAAGTTTTTTACGCAGAGGGTAGTGGGTGCCTGGAACTCACTACCGGAGGAGGTAGTGGAGGCAGGGACGATAGGGACATTTAAGGGGCATCTTGACAAATATATGAATAGGATGGGAATAGAAGGATACGGACCCAGGAAGTGTAGAAGATTGTAGTTTAGTCGGGCAGTATGGTCGGCACGGGCTTGGAGGGCCGAAGGGCCTGTTCCTGTGCTGTACATTTCTTTGTTCTTTGTCTTTGAGAGTATAGAGGTCAGGAGCTCAGATTTGACGTCGCAGGAGGGGGCCAGTGTTCAGGTAGGTGGTTTGAAGTGTGTCTACTTCAATGCCGGGAGTATACGAAATAAGGTAGGGGAACTGGCAGCATGGGTTGGTACCTGGGACTTCGATGTTGTGGCCATTTCGGAGACATGGATAGAGCAGGGACAGGAATGGATGTTGCAGGTTCCGGGGTTTAGGTGTTTTAGTAAGCTCAGAGAAGGAGGCAAAAGAGGGGGAGGTGTGGCGCTGCTAGTCAAGAGCAGTATTACGGTGGCGGAGAGGATGCTAGATGGGGACTCTTCTTCCGAGGTAGTATGGGCTGAGGTTAGAAACATGAAAGGAGAGGTCACCCTGTTGGGAGTCTTCTATAGGCCTCCAAATAGTTCTAGGGATGTAGAGGAAAGGATGGCGAAGATGATTCTGGATATGAGCGAAAGTAACAGGGTAGTTATTATGGGAGACTTTAACTTTCCAAATATTGACTGGAAAAGATATAGTTCGAGTACAATAGATGGGTCGTTTTTTGTACAGTGTGTGCAGGAGGGTTTCCTGACACAATATGTTGACAGGCCAACAAGAGGCGAGGCCACATTGGATTTGGTTTTGGGTAATGAACCAGGCCAGGTGTTGGATTTGGAGGTAGGTGAGCACTTTGGGGACAGTGACCACAATTCGGTGACGTTTACATTAAGGATGGAAAGGGATAAGTATACACCGCAGGGCAAGAGTTATAGCTGGGGGAAGGGCAATTATGATGCCATTAGACGTGACTTGGGGGGGATAAGGTGGAGAAGTGGGGCTTGTTCAAGGATCAGCTACTGCGTGTTCTTGATAAGTATGTACCGGTCAGACAGGGAGGTAGGCGTCGAGCGAGGGAACCGTGGTTTACCAAGGAAGTGGAATCTCTTGTTAAGAGGAAGAAGGAGGCCTATGTGAAGATGAAGTGTGAAGTTTCGGTTGGGGCGATGGATAGTTACAAGGTAGCGAGGAAGGATCTAAAGAGAGAGCTAAGACGAGCAAGGAGGGGACATGAGAAGTATTTGGCAGGAAGGATCAAGGAAAACCCAAAAGCTTTCTATAGGTATGTCAGGAATAAGCGAATGAAACACACACAGTGAGACACACAGTGAGACACACTCAGTGAGACACACAGTGAGACACACACACACAGTGAGACACACACAGTGAGACACACAGTGAGAGACACACAGTGAGACACAGCGAGACACACAGTGAAACACACACAGTGAGACACATAGTGAGACACACACAGTGAGACACTAAGTGAAACACACACAGTGCAACACACACAGTGAGACACACAGTGAGACACATACAGTGAGACACACTGTGAGCCACACACAGTGAGACACTAAGTGAAACACACACAGTGAGACACACACAGTGAGACCCACACAGTGAGACACACAGTGAGACACACTCAGTGAGACACACAGTGAGACACACACACACAGTGAGACACACACAGTGAGACACACAGTGAGAGACACACAGTGAGACACTAAGTGAAACACACACAGTGAGACACACACAGTGAGACACACAGTGAGACACACTCAGTGAGACACACAGTGAGACTCACACACACAGTGAGACACACACAGTGAGACACACAGTGAGAGACACACAGTGAGACACCCAGCGATACACACAGTGAAACACACACAGTGAGACACACACAGTGAGACACACAGTGAGACACACACTGTGAGACTCACAGTGAGACACACAGTGAGACACACACATTGAGACACACACATTGAGACACACACAGTGAGACACACAGTGAGACACACACTGAGACCCTAAGTGAAACACACACAGTGAGACACTAAGTGAAACACACACACTGAGACACACACATTGAGACACACAGTGAGACACACACTGAGACACACACTGAGACACTAAGTGAAACACACACAGTGAGACACACAGTGAGACACACACAGTGAGACACTAAGTGAAACACACACAGTGAGACACACAGTGAGACACACACAGTGAGACACACACAGCGAGACACACAGTGAGACACACAGTGAGACACACACAGCGAGACACACAGTGAGACACACACTGAGACACACACGGAGACACTAAGTGAAACACACACAGTGAGACACACAGTGAGACACACACAGTGAGACACTAAGTGAAACACACACAGTGAGACACACAGTGAGACACACACAGTGAGACACACACAGCGAGACACACAGTGAGACACACACAGCGAGACACACAGTGAGACACACAGCGTGTGTTCTGGAGGTTATCAGGGCCACACCTACCTCCATCAGTGTTTCGGGGATTGAATGCAGGAACTGTTTGCCCCAGCCACGAACTATCACCATATCACCTTCAAAACAAAACAATGCAAATGTTAGAGTCCAAATGCACCACCTGCATGAAGAGAAAGAGGCAACAGCTCAGTGAATGGAGAGATCACAGAGGAATCTGCACACAGGCTGGGGCATGGCAAGTCAGTACAGAAGAGATTTACCAGAATGTTGCCTGGTATGGAGGGCATTAGCTATGAGGAGCGGTTGAATAAACTCGGTTTGTTCTCACTGGAACGAAGGAGGTTGAGGGGCGACCTGATAGAGGTCTACAAAATTATGATTTGCACTGACAGAGTGGGTAGTCAGAGGCTTTTTCCCAGGATAGAAGTGCCAATTACTAGGGGACATAGGTTTAAGGTGTGTGGGGCAGGGATGATATGTGTGACAGGAGATGAGCGAGGTACGTTTTTTACACAGAGGGCAGTGGGTGCTTGGAACTCGCTGCCGGAGGAGGTGGTGGAAGCAGGGACGATAGTGACATCTATGGGGCGTCTTGATAAATACATGGATAGGATGGGAATAGAGGGATACGGACCCCGGAAGTGGAGAAGGTTTTAGGTTATACGAGCAGCATAGAATCGTCGAATTTACAGTGCAAAAGAAGGCCATTCGGCCCATCGAGTCTGCACCGGCCCTTGGAAAGAGCACCCCACCCAAGCCCACACCTCCACCCTATCCCCGTAACCCAGTAACCCCACCCAACCTTTTCGGACACTAAGGGCAACTTAGCTTGGCCAATCCACCTAACCTGCACATCTTTGGACTGTGGGAGGAAACCTACGCAGACACGGGGAGGATGTGCAGACTCCGCACAGCCAGTGACCCAGCGGGGAATCGAACCTGGGACCCTGGATCTGTGAAGCAACAGTGCTAACCATTGTGCCACTGTGCCGCCCATGGCATGGTCAGCGCAGGCATGGAGGGACGAAGGGCCTAGTCCTGTGCTGTACTGTCCTTTGTTCTATACCCTGGGCTAACCCCGAGGGGAGCTGAGTTGCAGGGAGCTGAGTTGTATTGAAGCAGTACAGTACTGGGGCTGCAATCTCTGGTGGGCGTGCAGAATGCTGCCACAGTTCTGAGCGGCCTGCGGTTCCTCAAGGCCAAACATGCTGGAGTCTGAAAATTCTAGGAGGAAAAGTCCAGCTGGCCTATCAATTAGGGGCTGGTTTAGCACAGGGCTAAAGAGTTGGCTTTGAAAGCAGACCCAGGCAGGCCAGCAGCACGGTTCAATTACTGTACCAGCCTCCCCGAACAGGCACCGAAATGTGGCGACTAGGGGCTTTTCACAGTAGCTTCATTTGAAGCCTTCTTGTGACAATAAGCGATTTTCATTTAATTTCATTTCAACTCTGCAGCATATTGATGAGGGTTATAGTGTCATGTGGGAGCACCTTTAAGAAATGGGTGTTTATAAATGGGTGTGAATATAAATATCTGTAGTGAGAGTACCTTTAAGAAATGGGTGTTTACTACTGCAGTGATGTCAGAGAGTGGGTGGAGCTGGGCTGTCTGTCAGCTTTTTACTTTTGTTTTAGGCTGTTTGCTTCAGGGTGTGTTTTAGTTTTGTTTTCAGTGTTGGAGCTGAAGCCAGACCAAGCAGGTGTACTGCTGTTCTCTCTGCCATCAAAAGACTATCTCTTCATCATTTGGTGAATTCAGAATCATAAATGTTTTCAGTTGTGACTTTAACCTGATGTGCTTCTATTAAAGTTCTTTTTTTAAGTCGTATGGATGTTAAAAGGAAAGCTTAAAGGATTACTTAGTGTTGTAGTCTTTGGGGGTTGTATTTGAATTAATGGTTGCTAAGATGTTCACTGTCTGTTTTAAAAAGGTTAACTTGAGTTCACAGGATAAACATGGATTTGTTTAAAAAAATACTTTTCCATTTCTGCTGTACCACACCTGTAGAGTGGGCCGTGTGCTCCCCATACCACAATCTATTAAAAGACGTGGGTCGGGTGAACTTCATGATACACTTTGGGGTTCTCTAAACTCTGACCCATAACAAATTGGGGGCTCAAGTGGGATAAAGGTCTATATTGATCTTTATCCCATTGGAGCTGTTTAGCACAGCGCTAAATCGCTGGCTTTGAAAGCAGACCAAGGCAGGCCAGCAGCACGGTTCAATTCCGGTAACAGCCTCCCCGAACAGGCGCCGGAATGTGGCGACTAGGGGTTTTTCACAGTAACTTCATTTGAAGCCTACTTGTGACAATAAGCGATTTTCATTTCATTTTTCATATTGGATTGGCTTAGTGATCTTAAAGACAGCGAGGGGTGAGCATATTGTGGTTGCTTTTCAGGTGTGGTATTTTAGTTTAAGTGGGGAGTGTGTTGTGAACAATGTCTCTTTCAGAAGTTTTTGGGGGTGGAGATGGTCACACGCAGTACCTTACGGACATAGACTAAAAGCAGACTGTTAGATTTGGCAAAAACATTGCAGTTAACATTACCTGACAAAATGCAAAAAGATGAGGGAATTATGGCAGTGGCTAAGCATTTAAAATTGCCAGAGATACAGTCTGACTCATTGGAAATGGCAAAGATCCATTTGCAGATTAAGCAACTTGAACATGAAAAAGTATTAAAGCAGCTTGAGAGAAAAAGAAAGAGAAAGGGAGAGACAGATCAGGTAAAAAGATAAAGAGAGAGAGTTTGAACTTCAGAAAATTGCCATGAAACATAACAGTCAGTTAAAATTGGCAGACGTAAAGGGAAACGTACAGTTGGAGGATAGTAAGAAGTCTTACAACACCAGGTTAAAGTCCAACAGGTTTGTTTCGATGTCACTAGCTTTCGGAGCGCTGCTCCTTCCTCCGGTGAATGAAGAGGTATGTTCCAGAAACATATATATAGACAGATTCAAAGATGCCAGACAATGCTTGGAATGCGACCATTAGCAGGTGATTAAATCTTTACAGATCCAGAGATGGGGTAACCCCAGGTTAAAGAGGTGTGAATTGTGTCAAGCCAGGACAGTTGGCAGGATTTTGCAGGCCAGATGGTGGGGGATGAATGTAATGCAACATGAATCCCAGGTCCCGGTTGAGGCCGCACTCATGTGTGCGGAACTTGGCCATAAATTTCTGCTCGGCGATTCTACGTTGTCACACTTCCTGAAGGCCGCCTTGGAGAACGCTTACCCGGAGATCAGAGGCTGAATGCCCTTGACTGCTGAGGTGTTCCCTGACTGGAAGGTAACATTCCGGCCAGGTGATTTTCGCGCGATGTCCGTTCATTCATTGTCGCAGCGTCTGCATGGTCTCGCCAATGGTACGCTTTGGGACATCCTTTCCTGCAGCGTATGAAGTAGACAATGTTGGCCGAGTCGCACGAGTATGTACAGCGTACCTGGTGGGTGATGTTCTCATGTGTAATAGTGGTATCCATGTCGATGATCTGGCACGTCTTGCAGAGATTGCCATGGCAGGGTTGTGTGGTGTCGTGGTCACTGTTCTGAAGGCTGGGTAGTTTGCTGCAAACAATGGTTTGAGGTTGCGCGGTTGTTTGAAGGCAAGTAGTGGGGGTGTGGGGATGACCTTGGTAAGATGTTCATCTTCATCGATGACGTGTTGAAGGCTGTGAAGAAGATGTTGTCGTTTCTCCGCTCCAGGAAAGTACTGGACGATGAAGGATATTCTGTAGGTTGTGTCCCATGTTTGTCTTCTGAGGATGTCAGTGCGGTTTTTTGCTGTGGCGCGTTGGAACTGTCGATCGATGAGTCGAGCGCCATATCCCATTCAGTTGGAGGATAGTGATGAGGATAGTGAGAAAGAGCGTCATAGTCGAAGGCTTGGTGGGAATAATCTAAATATGTCCAAGCTTTGCCAAGGTTTGACGAGAAGGAGGTTGAAGCCTTTTTCATTTCATTTGAGAAGATAGTGAAACAAATGAAATGGCCACAGGACATGTGGATATTACTGATTCAAACAAAGCTGATAGGTGGGGCGAGTGAACTGTTTGCATCACGACCGGAGGAGGTATCTGGGACGTATGAGGAGGTGAAAAAATCCATCTTAGATGCATATGAATTAGTGCCTAAAGCCTGCAGACAAAGGTTTAGAAATTTAAAGAAACAATTTGGTCAAACATACATGGAGTTTGAAAGGATCAGAGTAATTTTGATAGGTGGATAAGGGCTTTGAAAATAGACCAAACGTATGAAGCTCTTAGAGAAATTTTGCTTTTGGAGGAGTTTAAAAATTCAATTCCTGATGTAGTGAGAACTCATGTCGAAGAACAGAGGGTTAAAACTGCGAGATTAGCAGCAGAAATGGCAGATGATTATGAATTAGTTCATAAATCAAAGATTGGTTTCCGACATCAGTTTCAGCCTGTGAGGGATAGAAACTGGGGACATGAGAAATACTCAAGTGGTAAAGGTAAAGGTGATCTGATGGGAGACAATAAAGAGAGTGTACCTCAGATTAAAAAAGAAATCCAGGAGGGTGGAAAAGAAATGAAAAGTTTCAGATGTTTTCACTGTAATAAACTAGGCCATGTAAAGTCACAGTGTTGGTGGTTGAAGAAAAGCACTGGGAAGGCTGATGTGGTAAAACAGGATAAGACAGTGGGGTTTGTTAAAGTGGTAATCGAAAGCACAAGTGAAGCGAAGGAGGTGCAAAATATATTGGAAAGCCTGACCAAGAGGTGATTGATAAGAAGGTGCCAGATGTCTTTAAAGAATTTACTTGTGTGGGTAAAGTTTACTCATGTGTATCTGGAGGAGCAGGTAAAGAAGTCACAATTTTAAGTGATACGGGAGGTAGTCAATCTTTAATGGTAAGAGATGAGGAGTTATGTAGTCAGGGAAGAATATTGCCAGAAAAGGTGCTAATATGTGGAATTCAGGGTGAGAGGAGTAGCGTTCCATTATATAAGGGAAGGTTGGAAAGTCCAGTGAAGAGTGGTGAAGTGGTAGTAGGAGTAATAGAGAAACTATCTTGTCCAGAAATACAGTTTATCTAGGGTAATGATATAGCTGGATCGCAGGTGGGAGTGATGCCTACTGTGGTGGATAAGCCAGTGGAAAATCAGACAACTGAAGTGTTGAAGGACGAACTGGTACTAACGACATAGTCAGGAAGGGGCATGAGGTCCTGCAGCAGGAGTTCAGGGAGCTAGGCAGAAAATTAAAAGACAGGACCTCGAGGGTTGTAATCTCAGGATTATTCCCTGTGCCACGTGCCAGTGAGGCTAGAAATAGGAAGATAGAGCAGCTAAACACGTGGCTAAACAGCTGGTGTAGGAGGGAGGATTTCCATTATTTGGACCACTGGGAGCTCTTCTGGGGCAGGTGTGACCTGTATAAGAAGGACCGGTTGCATCTAAACTGGAGAGGCATAAATATCCTGGCCGCGAGGTTTGCTAGTGTCACATGGGAGGGTTTAAACTAGTATGGCAGGGGGAGGGCACGGGAGCAGTAGGTCAGAAGGTGAAAGCATTGAGGGAGAACTAGGGAATAGGGCCAGTATGGCTCTGAGGAAGAGTAGACAGGGAGAAGTTGCTGAACACAGCGGGTCTGGTGGCCTGAAGTGCATATGTTTTAATGCAAGAACTTAGAGCTTGGATTAGTACTTGGAACTATAATGTTGTTGCCATCACAGAGATCTGGTTGAGGGAAGGATAGGATTGGCAGCTAAACATTCCAGGATTTAGATGTTTCAGGCGGGATAGAGGGGGATGTAAAAGGGGTGGCAGAGTTGCGCTACTGGTTAGGGAGAATATCACAGCTGTACTGCGGGAGGACACCTCAGAGGGCAGCGAGGCTATATGGGTAGAGATCAGGAATAAGAAGGGTGCAGTCACAATGTTGGGGGTTTACTACAGGCCTCCCAACAGCCAGCGGGAGATAGAGGAGCAGATAGGTAGACAGATTTTGGAAACGAGTAAAAATAACAGGGTTGTGGTGATGGGAGACTTCAACTTCCCCAATATTGACTGGGACTCACTTAGTGCTAGGGGCTTAGACGGGGCAGAGTTTGGAAGGAGCATCCAGGAGGGCTTCTTAAAACAATATGTAGATACTCTAACTAAGGAAGGGGCTGTACTGGACCTGGTATTAGTGAATGAGCCCGGCCAGGTGGTAGAAGTTTCAATAGGGGAGCATTTCGGGAACAGTGACCACAATTCAATAAGTTTTAAATACTGGTGGACAAGGATAAGAGTGGTCCTAGGGTGAATGTGCTACATTGGGGGGTAGGCTAATTATAACAATATTAGGTGGGAACTGAAGAACATAGATTGGGGGCGGATGTTTGAGGGTAAATCAACATCTGACATGTGGGAGGCTTTCAAATGTCAGTTGAAAGGAATTCAGGACTGCCATGTTCCTGTGCGGAAGAAGGATAAATATGGCAAATTTTGGGAACCTTGGATAACGAGAGATATTGTAGGCCTTGTCAAAAAGAAAAAGGAGGTATTTGTCAGGGCAAGAAGGCTGGGAACAGCCGAAGCCTGTGTGGAATATAAGGAAAGTAGGAAGGAATTTAAGCAAGGAGTCAGGAGGGCTAGAAGGGGTCACGAAAAGTCATTGGCAAATAGGGTTAAGGAAAATCCCAAGGCTTTTTACACATACACAAAAAGCAAGAGTGTAGCCAAGGAAAGGGTTGGCCCACTGAAGGATAGGCAAGGGAATCTATGTGTGGAGCCAGAGGAAATGGGCGAGGTACTAAATTAATACTTTGCATCAGTATTCACCAAAGAGAAGGAATTGGTGGATGTTGAGTCTGGAGAAGGGTGTGTAGATAGCCTGGGTCACATTGAGATCCAAAAAGAGGTGTTGGGCGTCTTGAAAAATATTAAGGTAGATAAGTCCCCAGGGCCTGATGGGATCTACCCCAGAATACTGAAGGAGGCTAGAGAGGAAATTGCTGAGGCCTTGACAGAAATCTTTGGATCCTCACTGTCTTCAGGTGATGTCCCGGAGGACTGGAGAATAGCCAATGTTGTTCCTCTGTTTAAGAAGGGTAGCAAGGATAATCCAGGGAACTACAGGCCGGTGAGCCTTACTTCAGTGGTAGGGAAATTACTGGAGAGAATTCTTCGAGACAGGATCTACTCACATTTGCAAGCAAATGGACGTATTAGCGAGAGGCAGCATGGTTTTGTGAAGGGGAGGTCGTGTCTCACGAACTTGATAGAGTTTTTTGAATAGGTCACAAAGATGATTGATGTAGGTAGGTCAGTGGATGTTGTCTATATGAACTTCAGTAAGGCCTTTGACAAGGTCCTTCATGGTAGACTAGTGCAAAAGGTGAAGTCACACGGGATCAGGGGTGAGCTGGCAAGGGGGATACAGAACTGGCTAGGTCATAGAAGGCAGAGAGTAGCAATGGAAGGGTGCTTTTCTAATTGGAGGGCTGTGACTAGTGGTGTTCCGCATGGATCAGTGCTGGGACCTTTGCTGTTTGTAGTATATATAAATGATTTGGTGGAAAATGTAACTGGTCTGAATCGTAAGTTTGCAGATGACACAAAGGTTGGTGGAATTGCGGATAGCGATGAGGACTGTCAGAGGATAGAGCAGGATTTAGATAGTTTGGAGACTTGGGCGGAGAGATGGCAGATGGAGTTTAATCTGGACAAATGTGAGGTAATGCATTTTGGAAGGTCTAATGCAGGTAGGGAATATACAGTGAATGGTAGAACCCTCAAGAGTATTGAAAGTCAGAGAGATCTAGGTGTACAGATCCACAGGTCACTGAAAGGGGCAACACAGGTGGAGAAGGTAGTCAAGAAGGCATACGGCATGCTTGCCTTCATTGGCCGGGCCATTGAGTATAAGAATTGGCAAGTCATGTTGCAGCTGTATCGAACCTTAGTTAGGCCACATTTGGAGTAGTGTTCAATTCTGGTCGCCACACCACCAGAAGGATGTGGAGGCTTTAGAGAGGGGGCAGAAGAGATTTGCCAGGATGTTGCCTGGTATAGAGGGAATTAGCTATGAGGAGCGGTTGAATAAACTCGGTTTGTTCTCACTGGAACGACGGAGGTTGAGGGGCGACCTGATAGAGGTCTACAAAATTATGAGGGGCATAGACAGAGTGGATAGTCAGAGGCTTTTCCCCAGGGCAGAGGGGTCAATTACTAGGGGGCATAGGTTTAAGGTGAGAGGGGCAAGGTTTAGAATAGATGTACGAGGCAAGTTTTTTACACAGAGGGTAGTGGGTGCCTGGAACTCGCTGCCGGAGGCGGTGGTGGAAGCAGGGACAATAGTGACATTTAAGGGGCATCTTGACAAATACATGAATAGGATGGAAATAGAGGGATAGGGACCCAGGAAGTGTAGAAGATTTTAGTTTAGTCGGGCAGCATGGTCGGCACGGGCTTGGAGGGCCGAAGGGCCTGTTCCTGTGCTGTACATTTCTTTGTTCTTTGAATATCCTGGGATTTTTCCGGATTGTGTAGTAACAAGGTCGCAAAGACACAGGTTAAGACAAGAGGAGAAATCAAAGAGTGAAGATGAAGTTGAAGTGCAATTATCAGAAACGATTTTTGATCAGATGGTTGAAAAAGAACAAGAACAGGTGGAGGATGAGGCGGATATTTTTAGTTCAGGAAAATTGGCGGAATTACAACAGAAAGATATAGAAATAGAACGGATGTATCAGAAAGCATATACGAAGGAGGAATCTGAGAGTATACCAGAGTGTTATTACCGTAAAAGTAATGTCTTGATGAGAAAATGGAGCCCTGTACATATGCAGTTGGATGAAAAGTGGGCAGAAGTTCATCAAGCAGTATTGCCGGTAGGGTATAGAAAGGAGGTGTTGCGAGTAGCACATGAGGTACCAGTGGGAGGTCATTTGGGGGTAAGGAAAACTCAATCTAAAATCCAGAAACATTTTTATTGGCCTGGACTACATAAAGATGTAGTTAAATTTTGTCAATCATTGTCACACATAGAACATAGAACATAGAACAATACAACGCAGTACTGGCCCTTCGGCCCACGATGTTGCACCGAAACAAAAGCCATCTAACCTACACTATGCCATTATCATCCATATGTTTATCCAATAAACTTTTAAATGCCCTCAATGTTGGCGAGTTCACTACTGTAGCAGGTAGGGCATTCCACGGCCTCACTACTCTTTGCGTAAAGAACCTACCTCTGACCTCTGTCCTATATCTATTACCCCTCAGTTTAAAGTTATGTCCCCTCGTGCCAGCCATTTCCATCCGCGGGAGAAGGCTCTCACTGTCCACCCTATCCAACCCCCTGATCATTTTGTATGCCTCTCACATGTCAAGTGAGAGGGAAACCTCAAGCAGTGATAAAAACAGCGCCCTGAATACTCATTCCAGGATTTGAGGAACCTTTTACAAGGGTCCTAATTGATTGCGTAGGACCGCTTTCTAAAACGAAAAGTGGGAATCAATATATTTTGACTATAATATATGTGTCTACTAGGTTTCCAGAGGCCATTCCAGTACGCAATATTACAGCTCAAAAGATTGTGGAGGAGTAACTTAAATTCTTTACTAGATATGGACTACCCACAGAAATACAATCGGACCAAGGATCAAATTTTACCTCAAGGTTATTCAAAGAAGTTATGGATAACTTAGGAGCAAAACAATTTAAATCAACTGCGTACCATCCAGAATTGCAGGGAGCGTTAGAAAGATGGCATCAGACATTAAAGACAATGTTGAGGGCTTATTGTCAAGATTATCCAGAGGATTGGGATAAAGGAATTCCATTCGTACTGTTTGCAATTAGGGATGCATCTAATGAGGTGCTTGATTAGGGATAGTCAGCACGGATTTGTGAGGGGTAGGTCTTGCCTTACAAGTCTTATTTAATTCTTTGAGGAGGTGACCAAGCACGTGGATGAAGGTAAAGCAGTGGATGTAGTGTACATGGATTTTAGTAAGGCATTTGATAGGGTTCCCCATGATAGGCTTATGCAGAAATAAGGAGGCATGGGATAGTGGGAAATTTGGCCAGTTGGATAATGAACTGGCTAACCGATAGAAGTCAGAGACTGGTGGTGGATGGCAAATATTCAGCCTGGATCCCAGTTACCAGTGGCGTACCGCAGGGATCAGTTCTGGGTCCTCTGCTGTTTGTGATTTTCATTAATGACTTGGATGAGGGAGTTGAAGGGTGGGTCAGTAAATTTGCAGACGATACGAAGATTGGTGGAGTTGTGGATAGTGAGGAGGGCTGTTGTCGGCTGCAAAGAGACATAGATAGGATGCAGAGCTGGGCTGAGAAGTGGCAGATGGAGTTTAACCTTGAAAAGTGTGAGGTTGTCCATTTTGGAAGGACAAATATGAATGCGGAATACAGGGTTAACGGTAGAGTTCTTGGCAATGTGGAGGAGCAGAGAGATCTTGGGGTCTATGTTCATACATCTTTGAAAGTTGCCACTCAAGTGGATAGAGCTGTGAAGAAGGCCTATGGTGTGCTAGCGTTCATTAACAGAGGGATTGAATTTAAGAGCCGTGAGGTGATGATGCAGCTGTACAAAACTTTGGTAGGCCACATTTGGAGTACTGTGTACAGTTCTGGTCGCCTCATTTTAGGAAGGATGTGGAAGCTTTGGAAAAGGTGCAAAGGAGATTTACCATGATGTTGCCTGGAATGGAGAGTAGGTCGTACGAGGAAAGGTTGAGGGTGCTAGGCCTTTTCTCATTAGAACGGAGAAGGATGAGGAGCGACTTGATAGAGGTTTATAAGATGATCAGGGGAATAGATAGACAGTCAGAGACTTTTTCCCCGGGTGGAACAAACCATTACAAGGGGACATAAATTTAAGGTGAATGGTGGAAGATATAGGGGGGATGTCAGAGGTAGGTTCTTTACCCAGAGAGTAGTGGGGGCATGGAATGCACTGCCTGTGGAAGTAGTTGAGTCAGAAACATTAGGGACCTTTAAGCAGCTATTGGATAGGTACATGGATTACGGTAAAATGATATAGTGTAGATTTATTTGTTCTTAAGGGCAGCACGGTAACATTGTGGATAGCACAATTGCTTCACAGCTCCAGGGTCCCAGGTTCGATTCCGGATTGGGTCACTGTCTGTGCGGAGTCTGCACATCCTCCCCGTGTGTGCGTGGGTTTTGTGAGGGCCACGAAGAATCCAGCACGAGTTTTAAGGATACAAAGTAATAACATTTATTTACAATAACATATATATATAACAGCAGCAGCAACTTCCCTTGCTGCACACTCCTTCCTGCTGGTTCCTGAACTGGCCAGCTTTATTTATACTAGGAGTTTACTAATGGTTTCTCCGCCCCCCTCATTGGGGAAGCTCATACTCCCACAGGATTGTGGGATTGTCATTAGTCCCCAGCCAATGGTAAGTAGGCAGGTTATAACAGTGGGTTTCCTCCGGGTGCCCCGGTTTCCTCCCACAGTCCAAAGATGTGCAGGTTAGGTGGATTGACCATGATAAATTGCCCTTAGTGTCCAAAATTGCCCTTAATGTTGGGTGGAGGTGTTGACCTTGGGTAGGGTGCTCTTTCCAAGAGCCGGTGCAGACTCAAAGGGCCGAATGGCCTCCTTCTGCACTGTAAATTCAATGATAATCTATGATTAATCTAGGACAAAGGTTCGGCACAACATCGTGGGCCGAAGGGCCTGTTCTGTGCTGTATTTTTCTATGTTCTATGAGTTAACCAAATTCAGTCCTTTTGAACTAATTTCTGGTCATGAGACAAGAGGACCACTTAAATTGATTAAGGAAAATTTGGTGAATGAGAAATCAAAAATTACACTATTGGATTACGTGTCCAATTTTCGGGAATGATTAAATAGAGCAGGTGAATTGGCTAGACAACATTGAAAAGTTGCACAAAATGTGATGAAACGGGTAGCGGACAAGAAATTCAAAGTTCGTAGTTTTGCCAGTGGGGATAAAGTTTTAGTGTTGTTATCAGTGGTAGGTGAACCTTTAAAAGCTAGGTTTTGTGGACCTTATCAGATTGAAAGGAAATTAAGTGAGGTGAATTATATGGTAAAAACACCAGATAGAAGGAAGACTCACCGAGTGTGTCATGTGAATATGCTTAAAAGGTACTTTGAAATCGAAGGAGAGAAAAGGGAGGTTTTAATGATTCTAACTCAAAGTGACGAACCAGATCTAGATGACTGTGAATTTGACATTAAATTGGAAAACGAGGATGTTCTTAAAAATTGGGATAAATTGTTAAGTTCCTTCCAGAGGAAAAACGAACTGACCTGAAAGAGTTATTGATATCACATGGGCAAGTTTGTGGAGATAAATTGGGAAATACTAAAATGGCTATACATGATGTAGATGTGGGAAATGCTCTTCCTATCAAACAACATCCATATAGACTTAACCCTTTAAAATTGGCACAGGTTAACAAAGAGATTGAGTGTGTGCTTAAAAATGGTATAATTGAAGTGGGTTGCAGCCAATGGAGCTCACCCATAGTGATGGTACCTAACCCAACGGTTGTGTGTGGACTATAGAAAGGCTAATGCATTTACAAGAATGGACTCTTATCCTATCCCACGTTTGGAGGATTGCATTGAGAAAGTGGGACAATCAGCTTTTATTTCCAAATTGGATTTACTTAAAAGGTTACTGGCAGGTACCTTTATCCGAAAGGGCGAAGGAGATTTCAGCTTTTGTGACTCCAGATGGTATATACCAGTTCAAAGTTATGCCATGTGGCATGGAAAACGCCCCAGCAACATTTCAACGATTAACTAGCAAAGTGGTTTCAGGATTATCCAATTGTGTGGTATACATCGACAATCTGGTAATTTTCAGCCAGACATGGACAGAAAATTTAGACATCTGATGGAGTTATTCGATCGACTTCAGGAGGCGGGTTTGGTGGTAAACCGAACCAAAAATGAATTTGGAAAAGCCCAAGTCACTTTCCTTGGCCATACAATCGGACAGGTTTGAATGGTCACACGGGATGTGAAACCAACAGTTATTGAGGAGTTTTCAATACCCTCAAGACGACGGGAAATAATAAGACCATAAGACCATAAGACATAGGAGCGGAAGTAAGGCCATTCGGCCCATTGAGTCCACTCCACCATTCAATCATGGCTGATTTCAACTCCATTTACCCGCTCTCTCTCCATAGCCCTTAATTCCTCGAGAAATCAAGAATTTATCAACTTCTGTCTTAAAGACACTCAACGTCCCGGCCTCCACCGCCCTCTGTGGCAATGAATTCCACAGACCCACCACTCTCTGGCTGAAGAAATTTCTCCTCATCTCTGTTCTAAAGTGACTCCCTTTTATTCTAAGGCTGTGCCCCCGGGTCCTAGTCTCCCCTGCTAATGGAAACAACTTCCCTACGTCCACCCTATCTAAGCTATTCATTATCTTGTAAGTTTCTATTAGATCTCCCCTCATCCTCCTAAACTCCAATGAATATAATCCCAGGGTCCTCAGACGTTCATCGTATGTTAGGCCTACCATTCCTGGGATCATCCGTGTGAATCTCCGCTGGAACCGCTCCAGTGCCAGTATGTCCTTCCTGAGGTGTGGGGCCCAAAATTGCTCACAGTATTCTAAATGGGGCCTAACTAATGCTTTATAAAGCTTCAGAAGTACATCCCTGCTTTTATATTCCAAGCCTCTTGAGATGAATGACAACATTGCATTTGCTTTCTTAATTACGGACTCAACCTGCAAGTTTACCTTTAGAGAATCCTGGACTAGGACTCCCAAGTCCCTTTGCACTTCAGCATTATGAATTTTGTCACCGTTTAGAAAATAGTCCACGCCTCTATTCTTTTTTCCAAAGTGCAAGACCTTGCACTTGCCCACGTTGAATTTCATCAGCCATTTCTTGGACCACTCTCCTAAACTGTCTAAATCTTTCTGCAGCCTCCCCACCTCCTCCATACTACCTGCCCCTCCACCTATCTTTGTATCATCGGCAAACGTAGCCAGAATGCCCCCAGTCCCGTCATCTAGATCGTTAATATATAAAGAGAACAGCTGTGGCCCCAACAGTGAACCCTGTGGGACACCACTCGTCACCGGTTGCCATTCCGAAAAAGATCCTTTTATCCCAACTCTCTGCCTTCTGCCTGACAGCCAATTGTCAACCCATGTTAGTACCTTGCCTCAAATACCATGGGCCCTTATTTTGCTCAGCAGTCTCCCGTGAGGCACTTTATCAAAGGCCTTTTGGAAGTCAAGATAGATAACATCCATTGGCTCTCCTTGGTCTAACCTATTTGTTATCTCTTCAAAGAACTCTAACAGGTTTGTCAGGCACGACCTCCCCTTACTAAATCCATGCTGACTTGTCCTAATCCGACCCTGCACTTCCAAGAATTTAGAAATCTCATCCTTAACAATGGATTCTAGAATCTTGCCAACAACCGAGGTTAGGCTAATTGGCCTATAATTTTCCATCTTTTTCCTTGTTCCCTTCTTGAACAGGGGGGTTACAACAGTAATTTTCCAATCCTCTGGGACTTTCCCTGACTCCAGTGACTTTTGAAAGATCATAACTAACGCCTCCACTATTTCTTCAGCTATCTCCTTTAGAACTTTAGGATGTAGCCCATCTGGGCCCGGAGATTTATCAATTTTTAGACCTCTTAGTTTCTCTAACACTTTCTCCTTTGTGATGGCTACCATATTCAACTCTGCCCCCTGACTCTCCGGAATTGTTGGGATATTACTTCTGTCTTCTACTGTGAAGACTGACGCAAAGTACTTATTTAGTTCCTCTGCTATTTCCTTGTCTCCCATCACTAGATTACCAGTGTCATTTTGGAGCGGCCCAATGTCAACTTTTGCCTCCCGTTTGTTTTTAATGTATTTAAAGAAACTTTTACTATCATTCCTAATGTTACTGGCTAGCCTACCTTCATAATTGATCCTCTCTTTCCTTATTTCTCTCTTTGTTATCCTTTGTTTGTTTTTGTAGCCTTCCCAATCTTCTGACTTCCCACTACTCTTTGCCACATTATAGGCTTTCTCTTTTGCTTTGATGCATTCCCTAACTTCCTTTGTCAGCCATGGCTGCCTAATCCCCCCTCTGATAACCTTTCTTTTCTTTGGGATGAACCTCTGTACTGTGTCCTCAATTACTCCCAGAAACTCCTGCCATTGCTGTTCTACTGTCTTTCCCACTCGGCTCTGCTCCCAGTCGATTTTCGTCAGTTCCTCCCTCATGCCCCTGTAGTTACCTTTATTTAACTGTAACACCTTTACATCTGATTCTATCTTCTTTCTTTCAAATTGGAGATTGAATTCGACCATATTATGATCACTGCCTCCTAAGTACTCCCTTACTTTAAGATCTTTAATCAAGTCTGGCTCATTACATAACACTAAGTCCAGAATGGCCTGTTCCCTCGTGGGCTCCATCACAAGCTGTTCCAAAAAGCCCTCCTGTAAACATTCAATGAATTCCCTTTCCTTGGGTCCACTGGCAGCATTATTTACCCAGTCCACCTGCATATTGAAGTCCCCCATGATCACTGTGACCTTGCCTTTCTGACATGCGCTTTCTATTTCGTGGTGCATTTTGTGCCCCCGGTCCTGACCACTGTTAGGAGGCCTGTACATAACTCCCATTATGGTTTTTCTGCCTTTGTGGTTCCTCAACTCTACCCACACAGACTCCACATCATCTGACCCTATGTCGTTTAGTGCTATTGATTTAATTTCATTCCTAATTAACAAGGCAACCCCGCCCCCTCTGCCCACCTCTCTGTCTTTTCGATAGGTTGTGAATCCCTGGATGTTTAAATGCCAGTCCTGAACCCCCTGCAACCACGTCTCTGTGATGCCTACCACATCATACCTGCCAGTCACAATCTGGGCCACAAGCTCATCTACCTTGTTCCGTACACTGCGCGCATTTAAATATAGCACCTTTAATTCTCTATTGACTGTCCCTTTTTGTTTTCTTAGTGTGGTGGACTTTGGTTTACTGAGCCTTTCCATACACTGTGTCATATTTTGTGGGATGGGGACTATCGTAACCTCTCCTGAGTTTTGTCTTTTCGTGCTTTTTTGTATTCCTAAGCAGCTACGCTTCCCATTGATTACTTCACCTCTTGGTTCCCTGACTTTCCCTTCCCCCCCAATCTTTAGTTTAAAGTCCTATTGACCACCCTATTTACTCTTTTCGCCAGAACACTGGTCCCAGCTCGGTTCAGGTGGAGACCATCCCAACGGTGTAGGTCCCCCCTGTCCCAAAACTGATGCCAGTGTCCCATGAAAAGGAACCCCTCATTCCCACACCACTCTTTCAGCCACGTGTTAACGACCCTTATTCTTGCCTCCCTATGCCAATTTGCACGTGGCTCGGGCAGTAATCCGGAGATTATGACCCTTCAGGACCTGTTTTTTAATTTGAATCCTAGCTCTTTATAATCTCTAAACAGGTCCTCTTTCCTAGACTTGCCTATGTTGGTACCGACATGGACCACAACAACGATTTTGTGGCATGAGTGGATTTGTTCGAACATTTGTGAAAATGTTTTATGGCGTAATTGCTCAACTGATGGACTTGCTGAAGAAACATCGAAAATTTCAGTGGACAGCGGACTTTCAAGAAGTATTTGACTGCCTGAAAGCTGTGATAACCAATGCTCCTGTGTTGGAGAATTGCAAGGGACTCTGCAATCAGATTGAACTAAAGTATCTGACTTTAAAGAGAAATGCCGAGGCGTAGCGAAATGGAACGTGCAGAGACCTTCTTGTACATAGATAGAACATTACAGCGCAGTATAAACCCTTCGGCCCTCGATGTTGCGCCGACCTGTGAAACCACTCTAAAGCCCATCTACACTATTCCCTTATCGTCCATATGTCTATCCAATAACCATTTAAATGCCCTTAGTGTTGGCGAGTCCACTACTGTTGCAGGCAGGGCATTCCACGCCCTTACTACTCTCTGAGTAAAGAACCTACCTCTGACATCTGTCTTATATTTAAGGGGCATCTTGACAAATACATGAATAGGATGGGAATAGAGGGATACGGACCAAGGAAGTGTAGACGATTGTAGTTTAGTCGGGCAGCATGGTCGGCACGGGCTTGGAGGGCCGAAGGGCCTGTTCCTGTGCTGTACATTTCTTTGTTCTTTGTTTGTTCTTTGATTATATCTATCTCCCCTCAATTTAACCTGCAACATCCTTCCGCACTAGTGTCATCTGCAAATCTACTCACCCATCCTTCTATGCCCTCCTCTAGGTCATTTATAAAAATGACAACCAGCAGTGGCTCCAAAACAGATCCTTGTGGTACACCAATAGTAACTGAACTCTAGGCTGCACATTTCCCATCAACCATCACCCTCTGTCTTCTTACAGCTAGCCAGTTTCTGATCCAAACCGCTAAATTACCCTCAATCCCATGCCGCCGTATTTTCTGCAATAGCCTCCCGTGGGGAACCTTATCAAATGTTTTACTAAAATCCATATACACCACATCAACTGCTTTACTCTCGTCCACCTGTTTGGTCACCTTCTCACAGAACTCAATGAGGTTTGTGAGGCATGACCTACCCTTCACAAAACCGTGTTGACTATCCCTAATCAAATTATTCCTTTCTAGATGATTATAAATCCTATCTCTTATAATCCTTTCCAAGACTTTGCTCAAAATAGAAGTAAGGCTCACTGGTCTATAGTTACCAGGGTTGACTCTACTCCCCTTGTTGAACAAGGGGACAACATTTGCTATCCTCCAGTCTTCTGGCACTATTCCTGTAGACAATGACGACATAAAGATCAAAGCCAAAGGCTCTGCAATCTCCTCCCTAGTTTCCCAGAGAATCCTAGGATAAATTCCATCTGGCCCAGGGGACTTATCTATTTTTACACTTTCCAGAATTACTTGTTCAAAGGGACTGTCAATCGAGAAGGATTTCAGTTGGAGGAAGAAGAAAAAAAATGGACTATATTATTATACCTGTTTGTGTGTGTTATTTTTTTGAAACAAAAAAGTGAAAAGGTGAAAAATTAAACCATCTTGAAGTTGATGGTTTATTTTTTTTTCTTTGGGGGAGGTGTCATGTGAGAGTACCTTTTAGAAATGGATGTATACTACTGCAGTGATATCAGAGAGTGCGTGAGCTGGGCTGTCTGTCAGCTTTTTTCTTTCGTTTTAGGCTGCTGCCGGGTGTGGTTTAGTTTTGTTTTCAGTGTTGGAGCTGAAGCCAGACAGAGTAGGTGTACTGCTGTACTCTCTGCCATGAAAAGACTATCTCTTGATCATTTGGTGAATTCAGAATTATAAATGTTTTCAGACGTGACTTTAACCTGATGTGCCTCTGTTAAATTATTTTTTAAAGTCGTATGGATATTTAAAAGATTACTTAGTGTTGTATTCTTTGGGGGTTGTATTTGAATTATGGTTGCTAAGATGTTCACTGTATGTTTTAAAAAGGTTAACTTGAGTTCACAGAATAAACATTGTTTTGTTTTAAAAAATACTTTTCCATTTCTGCTGTACCACACCTGTAGAGTGGGCCGTGTGCTCCCCATCCCACAATCTATTAAAAGTTGTGGGTCAGGTGAACGCCATGACACACTTTGGGGCTCTCTAAACCCTGGGCCATAACAATAGCATCATGAAGAGGTGCTCTAATGGCTCTGAAATCTGGGATTCAAAACTAACTGTTTGGCTCCAGGCTCAGAAGACAGGGCTTTCCTCTACTGATTGAGTGAATAACCAATGACCCTGACGAAGCTCGACACTGTCCAGGACTGAGCAGCCCATCCACCACCATCAACATCCTCTCCCTCCATCACCGACGAACAGTCACAGCCGTGTGTACAATCTGCAAGATTCACTGCAGTAACTCACCAAGGTGCCTCAGACAGCACCTTCCAAACTCCGAAACTCTACCATCTAAAAGGACAAGAGCAGCAGATACCTGGGAACCCCACCACCTGGAGGTCCCCCTCTAAGCCACACCCACTCTTCACACAGGTTACCTTCCCACCTAGCTTGGTATCACCAGCAAACTGTGATACATTTCTCTGTCTCTTCACCTGGGACATTACTATAGGTTGTAAATAGCTGAGACCTCAGAACTGATCTTTAGGACAGCCCACTATTCACTGCCTGCCAAGCTGAAAAAGCCCAATCTCTGTGTCGTATCCATTAACCAATCTTCTACCCATGTTAAAATACTACCCCCAACTCCATGATCCTTATCTTCCCTATTAACCTATTGGAAATCCTTTATTTTAAAAATATTTGTATTGGCAAATTTTTCAAAATAACATCTTCACATCCATATACGTTCAAATATTAACAATATTCCATTCCCACCACAAACCCAAAAGAAACAAGAAAAAATCCCCATTGCCCTTCCCTCATCCTCCTAGTATCTGATGGTGACTGACTCCCTGAATTAGGAAATAAACGGCTGCGCCTCAGGTAGAACCTTCCAGCCCAGCCTCTCATTACTGACTTGATATTGTCCAAGTACAGAAACTCCAAAAGGTCACTGAACCACGACACGGCACGGGG
This sequence comes from Scyliorhinus torazame, assembly GCF_047496885.1. Classification (NCBI taxonomy): domain Eukaryota; kingdom Metazoa; phylum Chordata; class Chondrichthyes; order Carcharhiniformes; family Scyliorhinidae; genus Scyliorhinus; species Scyliorhinus torazame. The sequence continues at coordinate 1,271,599 of NC_092720.1, forward strand.
CGGGGCCGAGGACCTCCAACCAAATAGAACTCGCCTTCGGGTTATTAAGGAAGCAAAGGCCAGAGAATCCGCTCTCATCCCGTTTCCGGTAACTCTGAGATCCCAAAAATAGCCAGCAAAGGGCGGGGGTCCGAATCAAGCCCCAGAATTCCTGACGTGGTGCTGAAGAAGATGCAGAAAGAGAAGCAGAGCATTGAGTACGATGCACCGGGCCCCTGGAGCACCATTCACACCTATCCTCTCCGTCCAAGAAAAAAACACTCATTCATGTGTTAATCAAGTGTTCCCAGTGCACCACCTTGATTTGAATCAGGCGGAGCCTAGCACATGAGGAGATACAGTTGACTCTACATAGACTCCCCCTCCACACCCCTCCCTCATATTTCTGCCCTAATCCTTCCTTCCACTTTCTTCTAATTGCGTCCAACAGGACCTGCTCCATCGACACCAGCCGACTATAGATCTCCGACATCCTACCCTCCCCCACATCAACCACTGGGAGAACTGGGTCGATCAACAAGGGCGGGGAGGGGAGGTGGAAAGGGAAGGAGGTAACCTCCTTGCGCACAGAGGTAGGTACGCACCTCATAGTACCAAAACTGGTCACACTTGGAAGCTTGCACTTCTCCAGCCACTCCTCAAAACTAGCCAATTTACTGCCAACAACCAATCACCAATCCGCTCTAACCCCACCTCCCTTTAAGCCCCAAAGGACGAATCCAAAACCACTGGCTCAAAACGATGAGTTCCACAATGAGGAGGCAGTGGCGCAATGGTATTGTCACTGGACCAAGGTAATGATCTGGGGACCCGGCTTCGAATCCCACCACAGCAGATGGTGGAATTTGAATTCAATAAAAATTTGGAATTAAAAGTCTAATGATGACCATGAAACTATTCACGATTGTTGTAAAAACCCATCTGGTTCACTAATGTCCTTTAGGGAAGGAAATCTGCCGTGTGGCCCACACGTGACTCCAGATCCATATCAATGTGGTTGACGCTTAAACTGCTCTCAGGGATGGACAATAAATGTTGGCCCAGCGACGCCCACATCCCATGTATGAATAAAAAAAAACATACAGCAACCCACCCTCTCTCCATCCCCCCTCCACTTCGTGGATGAACTCAATAGAACATAGAACATAGAACAATACAGCGCAGTACAGGCCCTTCGGCCCACGATGTTGCACCGAAACAAAAGCCATCTAACCTACACTATGCCATTATCATCCATATGTTTATCCAATAAACTTTTAAATGCCCTCAATGTTGGCGAGTTCACTACTGTAGCAGGTAGGGCATTCCACGGCCTCACTACTCTTTGCGTAAAGAACCTACCTCTGACCTCTGTCCTATATCTATTACCCCTCAGTTTAAAGTTATGTCCCCTCGTGCCAGCCATATCCATCCGCGGGAGAAGGCTCTCACTGTCCACCCTATCCAACCCCCTGATCATTTTGTATGCCTCTATTAAGTCTCCTCTTAACCTTCTTCTCTCCAACGAAAACAACCTCAAGTCCATCAGCCTTTCCTCATAAGATTTTCCCTCCATACCAGGCAACATCCTGGTAAATCTCCTCTGCACCCGCTCCAAAGCCTCCACGTCCTTCCTATAATGCGGTGACCAGAACTGTACGCAATACTCCAAATGCGGCCGTACCAGAGTTCTGTACAGCTGCAACATGACCTCCCGACTCCGGAACTCAATCCCTCTACCAATAAAGGCCAACACTCCATAGGCCTTCTTCACAACCCTATCAACCTGGGTGGCAACTTCCAGGGATCTATGTACATGGACACCTAGATCCCTCTGCTCATCCACACTTTCAAGAACTTTACCATTAACCAAATATTCTGCATTCCTGTTATTCCTTCCAAAGTGAATCACCTCACACTTCTCTACATTAAACTCCATTTGCCACCTCTCAGCCCAGCTCTGCAGCTTATCTATATCCCTCTGTAACCTGCTACATCCTTCCACACTATCGACAACACCACCGACTTTAGTATCGTCTGCAAATTTACTCACCCACCCTTCTGCGCCTTCCTCTAGGTCATTGATAAAAATGACAAACAGCAACGGCCCCAGAACAGATCCTTGTGGTACTCCACTTGTGACTGAACTCCATTCTGAACATTTCCCATCAACCACCACCCTCTGTCTTCTTTCAGCTAGCCAATTTCTGATCCACATCTCTAAATCACCCTCAATCCCCAGCCTCCGTATTTTTTGCAATAGCCTACCGTGGGGAACCTTATCAAACGCTTTGCTGAAATCCATATACACCACATCAACTGCTCTACCCTCGTCTACCTGTTCAGTCACCTTCTCAAAGAACTCAATAAGGTTTGTGAGGCATGACCTACCCTTCACAAAGCCATGCTGACTATCCCTGATCATATTATTCCTATCTAGATGATTATAAATCTTGTCTCTTATAATCCCCTCCAAGACTTTACCCACTACAGACGTGAGGCTCACCGGTCTATAGTTGCCGGGGTTGTCTCTGCTCCCCTTTTTGAACAAAGGGACCACATTTGCTGTCCTCCAATCCTCTGGCACCACTCCTGTAGCCAATGATGACATAAAAATCAACTAATTGAAGTGTGTCTACTTCAATGCCAGGAGTATACGAAACAAGGTAGGGGAACTGGCAATGCTATGGCCAGAGGTCCAATTGCCAAGACAAACAATAGTGGAGACAGTGGACACGCCTGTTTCATGTCTCTCCTCAGATGGAGGTATTTTGAATTTAAAGCGTTTGTACGGACGCTTGTGGTCGGGGCCTTATACAAGAGCCGGTTCCAAGTTATAAATCTTGGCCCAAAGCCAAACCTCTCCACTTCACCCGAACAAACTCCTTCTGCGCCTCTAGTGAGACAATCACCTCCTTTCAGGGGACAGAGAGACACAACCACATTGAGTAGCTTCCCAACATTGGCCGACAACTTAACAAACCCTGTCTGCTCCTCGGATATGACCCTGGGAGGCAGGGCTCCGTGCAACCAACCAAGACCTTCGCCAACAGCTTTGCATCTGTGTACAGTAATTGAGGTGATGCGGCCCACACTCCGGCCGATCCTTATCCTTCTTTAAAGGAAGGAGATTGTTGCCTGAGCCAATGAGGTAGCAACCTCCCCTGAGTCATGGAATCATCAAACATCTCAGCAACACTGGGGCCAGCAACCCAGAAAACCTTTTCTAAAATTACTCCTTCAGGGAGAATACCACTCTGCCACTGCCTCCCCACATTACAATCAGAACTCTAGCAATCTCTTTTTATATTCCTGGCTACTTTACTCATATTGTACTTTTTCCCCTTTTATCAACTTTTTGTTGGGCCTTTGCTGGGATTTAAAACATTCTCAATCCTCGGACTTGTGTTGAACATTTTGAATTGTTTCTTTAAATATTTTCCACTGTTCATTTATCTCCATAAATGGAGATTTTAGTCTATTTACCCAATTGACCGTAGCCAGTTCTGACCTTATACCGATGCGATTGGCTTTGTTTGAGATTCAGATTATTGTTTGTGATTGGAACAGTCTAACAATCAGTGCCAAGCCATTCGGGGCAAATGTTAGGAAACATTTCCACATACACAGGGTGGTAGAGGTTTGGAAGTCTTCTCCATAAATGGCAATCGATGCTCGATCAGAATTGACAAAGGATCATCAGAACTCGAAACGTTAGCTCTTTTCTCTCCCTACTGTTATGGGCCAGGGTTTAGAGAGCCCCAAAGTGTATCATGGAGTTCACCTGACCCACAACTTTTACTAGATTGTGGTATGGGGAGCACACGGCCCACTCTACAGGTGTGGGACAGCAGAAATGGAAAAGTAATTTTTAAAGCAAAACAATGTTGATTTTATGAACTCAAGTGAACCTTTTTAAAACAAACAGTGAACATCTTAGCAACCATCAATTCAAATACAACCCCCAAAGAATACAACACTAAGTAATCCTTAAGCTGTCCTTTTAACATCCATAAGATTTTTAAAAAACCTTTAACACATCAGGTTAAAGTCACTACTGAGAGCAGTTATTCGTTTTAAATCACCAAAGGATCGATTTACAGTCTTTAGATTACAGAGAGAGAGACTCTAATACACCTTCTGGCTGTGACTGCAGCTATCCAGCTCTGAAAACGAAACTAAAACACACCCTGCAGCAAACAGCCTAAAACAAAAGTAAAAAGCTGACAGACAGCCCAGCTCCACCCACACTCTGACATCACTGATAAGCACCCATTTCTTAAAGGTACATTTCTTAAACACTCATTCCTTAAAGGCGCTCTCACATGACACTGCAGTTGCTGCCAGATGTGTTGAGATTTTCCAGCATTTTCCTTTGGTTTCAGATTCCAGCATCTGCAGTAATTTGCTTTTATTGTTTTGACAATGTGGGGGGTTGGATCAGTAAGTTTGCGGATGACACAAAGATTGGTCTGATGATTAACAGTGAGGTTGAGTGTCTTGGGTTACAGCAAGAAATGGACGGGATGTTCAAATGGGCGGATAAGTGACAGATGGAATTTAACCCTGAAAACTGTAAGATAATACATTTTAGAAGGAGTAATTTGACAAGGAAGTATACTGTGAAAGGTCTGACACTGGGAAGTTCCGAAGAACAAAGATACCATGGCGTGTTCGTAAATAGATCTCTGAAGGCTGAAGGGCAGGTTAATAGGGTGGTGAAAAAGGCATATGGGACACTCGCTTGTATCAATTGGGGCGTAGATTACAAAAGCAGGGAGGTCATGTTGGAGTTGTATAGAACTTTGGTGAGGCCACAGCTGGAGTACTGTGTGCAATTCTGGTTGCTATATAATAATAATAATCTTTATTTTCACAAGTAGGCTTACATTAACACTGCAATGAAGTTACTGTGAAAAGCCCCTAGTCGCCACATTCCGGCGCCTGTTCGGGTACACAGAGGGAGAATTCAGAATGTGCAATTCACCTAACAGCACGTCTTTCAGGACTTGTGGGAGGAAACCGGAGCACCCGGAGGACACCCACACAGACACAGGAAGAACGTGCAGACTCTGCACAGACAGTGACCCAAGCCGGGAAACAAACCTGGGACCCTGGCACTGTGAAACAATAGTGCTAACCACTGTGCTACCGTGCCGCCCATATAGGAAGGTTGTGATTGCACTGGGGCTGCAGAGGCGATTCATCAGGATGCTGCCTGGGATGCCTAGGTTTACCAGACTGATTCCAGGAATGGCGGGACTTCATATGAGGAGAGATTGACTAGGTTGGGATTGTTCTCGCTGGAGTTCAGAAGAATGAGGGGGGGATCTCAGACAGACTTATAAAATTCTAACAGGACTGGACAGGGTAGATGCAGGGAAGATGTTACCAATGATGGGTGTGTCCAGAGCCAGGGGTCACAGTCTGAGGATTCAGGTTAAACCACTTCGGACAGAGATAAGGAGACATTTCTTCACCCAAAGTGCGGTGAGCCTGTGGAATTCATTACCACAGGAAGTAGTTGATGCTAAAACTTTGAATATATTCAAGAGGCGGCTGGATACAGCACTTGGGGAGAATGGGATCAAAGGCTATGGGGAGAAAGCAGGATTAGGCTGTTGAGTTGGATGATCAGCCATGATGGTGATAAATGGCGGAGCAGGCTCGAAGGGCCGAAAGGCCTCCTGCTGCTCCTATCTTCTATGTATCTATCAACATTTAAGCAATAAAGAGAGGTTGGATAGGCTTGGGTTGTTTTCGCTGGAGCAGAGAAGACTGAGGGGCGACCTGATCGAGGTGGACAAGATTCTGAGGGGCACGGACAGGGGGGATAGGGAGCAGCTGTTCCCCTTAGTTGAAGGGTCAGTTACGAGGGGGACACGAGTTCAAAGTGAGGGGTGGGAGGTTCAGGGGAGGATTTCAGGCAAAACCTTTTTACTCAGAGGGTGGTGATGGTCTGGAACACGCTGCCTGGGAGGGTGGTGATGGTCTGGAACGCGCTGCCTGGGAGGGTGGTGATGGTCTGGAACGCGCTGCCTGGGAGGGGGGTAGAGGTGGGACGTCTCAAATCCTTTAAAAAGTACCTGGATGAGCACTTGGCACGTCACAACATTCGAGGCTATTGGCCAAGTGCTGGCCAATGGGATTAGGTGGGCAGGTCAGGGCCTTTCATGTGTCGGTGCAGACTCGATGGGCCGAAGGACCTTTTCTGCACTGTAGTATTCTGTGATTGTGATTCAGAGTTGCTAATTGACCTGACCTGTGGAGGCACCCCCACCCCCCCAAGGTGCGTTGTGCTGTTCGGTTTGGTCCAGTGATGACACATTTGTGATGCACTTGGCTGGCAGTTAACCAGTTACTTTAAATTCCCGGAATTAACAGATCGTCAATGCTGAATGGTGGTGATCATTCTGAAATGTTCCTCACTTTGTAAGTCTTGTGTTAGTTTCCAGTTTTTATTTTTAGAAAGTAGCCCAAGGCTCTGAATTCTCTCTTACCTGATGGATTCTTTCTGAAGGTCCTGGATAAAGACCTTTCTCTTGATGGTCAACCTGCAGGGGGATCCAGTCCCACACCAGCTGCAGGTAGAGGGGGTTGTTTGAAAACCCTTTTAAAATGCTCACCTGGAGAGCTCTAGTCTTACCACAGTGAGGCTGATAGTCAATCTGGTAGAGGTGGGAGCAAGTTAGAATTAAACAGACCTGAGGGGGGGATCTTCTGTGTGAAGGTCCAGGTCAATACAAGTGACTCCCGAGAGGGGAATCACACAGCCTGAGAGTGCGGCCTGAATGTTCCAGCCAGAAGATCCAAACCAACTGGTGGTTTCAGCGTTCCACATCCTGAGAAGATAGGCGGCTACAAGGATCTTAATATCAGCAACAAGGACTCTTGTCCCTCTTTCTACCATTTTTAATCCCTATCATTTTACCCCTTTCCCTTTCCGCTGTGTGTGTGCCTGTCTAATGTGTATTTGGGTCGAGCGTTGGACAATAAAGGGGGAGGGAAGTAATAGATTGGCTGGCCAGTATTCTATTATAATCATCGCATGTCTTATCTCTATTGTTGCGACAAGTAAACCGGTTTTGGGGTTTTACTTACAAGTCTGGTGCCTGCAAGTCATTGGAGCAATCAAGGGTCAAAGATCTCGGAAACTACAGACAAATTATTGGTTAATTCACTTGTGTTGGGACTGTGTGTCCTGAGCATTTGGAATTGACCGTGCACTCGCCCAGGGTGAGGTTTACAACATAGAAGGAGACCCTTGGTGTCCACACCGGTCAGCAAAGATCTGACTACGCTAATCCCATTTTCTTGAAGTAGGCCCATAACTGTGAGGATTATGGCAGCGCAAGTGAATATCTAACTAACTGGTGGAAGGCAGCCACTCTGCACTTAGTAACTCCGAGGAGTTAATGGTAAAGTATCATTTGTTTGAAATTGTCACTAAAGTTTTGCAGAGAGAGGTAAAGAGGTATTTCTGCACACAGTGGGTGGCGTTATCATCCGGACATGGATGTAGGAAGATCAAAGATGACACACAAATTGGTGGTGTGGTAAATAGTTTGCTCCGTGGTGGTTAACTCTGTGTTAAACATCGCCTGGTGTGACCCAGAAGCCGCAGTCCAGCCTGAAAACCTCCACCACATTTGCTGCAGATTGAGACACTGGAACCCAGAAAGGGCACAATTTGCTGCCTGTTTTTTCTGAGCCCCTTTTCTCTGACACCTAAGTTTTTAGTTTCTGTGACCTTTCCAATGCCTTCCAGACAGTTAGCCTGCAGAGGTCACAGCCATCAGTCCGTGTTTCTCAGGAAGCACCAGGGTTGGTTAGCTGAGAAAAATGAATCTGGTCTAAAATTCAACCTCTGGAAGGTCTCTGGCTGTGCCCCTTGTCCCCTGCTTCTTTGGATGGGACAGGACAGGGGCTCTCAAAATTCAAAAACAGCTTCTACCCCGCTGTTACCAGATTCCTGAATGAGCCTCTTATGGACTGACCTGATCTCTCCACACATCTTCTCTGCTGAGTAACACTCCACTCTGTATGCTTCACCCGGTGTCTGTGTCTATGTATTTACATTGTGTATTTATGTATGTCCTATGTTTTTTCATGTATGGAACGATCTGTGTGGACTGTGTGCAGAACAATCCTTTCACTGTACCTCGATACACGTGACAATAAACCCAATTAGGGCAGGGAATAGATCAGGGTGGCTTTTCCTCCTCATCACTGCCATAGCTGTTGGAAGCCATAGATGATTTGGCAAAGAGGGATTTGAGCACTCTTAATAGTCCCAAGGATTTACTTACAAGATATTCCCAATGTACCTGTCTCTAAAGGTGGGAAAGAGTTCTCTGGTAGACAGATTGGCAACACGTAGTCTGTTATGGTCACTTTCTTTGGCAGCTCCAACAAGGCAATGTCAAATTCAAACGTTGATCCATTGTAACGAGGATGAGGGATAATTCGTTCAGCACGAAACACTTGTTCTGTATCTTCCTGTCTCAATGTTTTCTGCCTTCCTGCAACACAGAGGCCGGGGGTGAGAGAAAATAAGCACAATCCACGGGTCCCAATCTGAGATAAATGATGTCTGAAGTTTCTGATTAGATTTTTCACTGCAATTGTCCCAATCTCAGCAAGAGGTCACAGAATTTGAAGCACAAATAGGATTCCGTGTAATTTGAGATTCGGGGTTTTTTTGTGTTGGAAGCACGTCCCACCGAAACAAATCTCGAGGCATGTTTCCACCATCGTGCACATTTATTGGCCGGGATTCTCCGAGCCTCCGAGCCGAAATCGCGCTTGGCGTAGGGGTGGAGGATGGAGCTTCAGACCCACGATACGAACCTCTGCCGCCCGGAGAATCGGCGCCAGTCGATCGCACGCGCGCGCAGTCGACACGGCGCCGGTCGGGGCCGTTGAAAGAGTTCCCGCCAGCGTGGTTCGCGTATGGTTCCACCTGGCAGGAGCTCGGCATCGCGGCTGTGGTGGCCGTCGCGGTGGGGGGCGGGAGGAATCAGTCTCCGGGGGGGGGGGCCGCCACGAAGGCCAGGCCCACGATCGGGGGCCACCGATCGACGGGGACGCGCGATCTGGGGGGGAACTACCTTCTTCTGCGCCGGCCGGCTGTGTGGCTACACCATGCGGCCGTTGCGCGCATGCGCGGACCGGAAGTGCAGGGCCACGTATCGGCAGCTGGAGCTGCGGGGAGCACTTTGGTGCCGTGCTGGCCCCCTGTGGGCCACAGAATCGCTGGGCCAAGAGGCCCGTTGACGCCGGCACGAAACACTTTGGTGTTTACCCCAGCGTCAACACTTAGCCGCATTTTTGGAGAATCCCGGCCATTGACTTTTGAAGAAGCTTCAAAATTTAAATTAAACTGAAACTTTTGTGTGAGAGAACGCTGTTAAATACATTTGGAATGATTTTGAACTTTTTCTTAAACTATCACCATGGAACTGAATACTGTGTTATATTCCCGAAAACCAGGAGGAAGGATCGATCTGGAGCCAACCTTGATGCACTTTGTATTTACAAACATTACAAATATACAACCCGTAACTCAGCAGCCACAATTGACGGAGAATCCTGCAGAGGATCTAACTGTTCTAGCATTACTGTATTTGCTAGTCGTACCACAGGAGGGTCGCGCTGTAAACTGTCGACCTCTTCCCCTGCCTCACTCTTACCATCACTAACCTTTTCCATTACTCCTGCCGCCTGACACACTGGTACCTTCCTAACTTCTTCCATACAATAATATTTCTTCAATATATTTATGGGTCATAATCGCTCCTTCCTCCTCCTATGGTCTGCAGTACCTGAGGTAAGTCACCTCACTCACTCTCCTAAATACCTTTTCGGGGCCACTGAATTTCTCTTTCGGAGGTTCATCCTGTAAAAGCAACAATACCAGTCCCTCATCTCCAGTTTGGAATGTTCTGGACCTGGCATGTTTGTCCACCCACATTTTCATTCGTGCTCCCGAAACCTTTAAATGCTCTTGGGTTACCTGACAAGCTCCCGTGAATCTTTCTAGAAACGGGGACACCTATTGCAACATTGAGGATTCATCCTGTTGTTCTAGAAACTTCTCTTTCATCAATTTTAACAGACCCCGTACTTCATGGTCAGAGGCCAATTCAATTGGGCTAAATCCAGTAGATTCATTCGGAGAATCACTGGTGGCAAATCGTAAACAATCCAACCCCTTGTCCCAATCTCTTGGAGATTCACGGCAAAATGCTCGAATCATGGTTTTGAGAGTCTGATGATATCTCTCCAAAGCTCCCTGAGTTTGTGGGTGATAGGCGGTCAACTTTAGTTGTTTGATACCTAAACTATGAAATATGTCCTGGAAAATTTGAGACATAAAGTTAGAACTCTGGTCAGATTATACTTCTAAGGATTGGCCATAGTGTGTGAAAAACTGTCAACTTTTCCACTGCTACCTTAGCTGTAATTCTTCTTAAATGTATAGATTCCAGAAATCAGGTAGTCATATCCATGACCGTAAGAATATCCTGATGCCCTGCCTTCGTTTTAGGGCAATGGTCCTACACAATCTACCAATGCTCGACTAAATTGTTCTTCAATCACTGGCATGGGTATTAAAGGTGCGAGTATAATCACATGTTGTGGTTTACCTATTTCCTGTCGGGTATGACTGTTTCTACAGAACCGCACAACATCCTTACCCAGTCCTGGCCAGGAAAAATGCCTGTTGACTGATTCCTGAGTTTTCCGAATTCCCATATGTCCTGCCATTGGCACCTCGGGCCACCCGCAGTATTTCCCGATGAGATTTGGGCGGTACCACTATCTGATGAACAACCGTCCATTCCTCGTCCGCAGGTCTATGAGGATGTTCTTCACTTCCTCATCATAACTCCGTTCTCAATGTAATAGCTCTTTGGAACCCCCTCAGTCTCACCTTCCGTTAGAGCTGACTGTGTTAATTTGTGTAACTCTGGACCTCAATTAATGAAGTCCTACCAAACATTTCCTCAGAATTATCCTCATGCTCAAGGATAGTTTCGGCTATTCTACCATCTGATTGTGGGGTGACTTTAATCTCTGGGGGTGAACTTTGTTTGGCCATTGTCCTGGTCGCCACACATGATGGAACAATATCTAGAAACTGTTCCTGTAACTGTTCTGCCTCCTCAACTTCCCTCGGATTTTATGTAATCAAGGGTTTAGCTGCAACCTTCACTCCTGCCAAATTATTCCCCAAAAGTAAGTGTGCTCCATCCTTACATTTGAACCATTCTGACAACTACTGGACCTGATAAGAAACCATATTCCAATTGTAATTTATACAATGGAACTTTGATATAATCTCCACTTATCCCCTTCACTAATACCTCAGCTTTCATTGAACTCTCCAGAGGGGAAACAAAATCCTTCTCCAGTAAAGAGTTTGAGTAGCTCCTGTGTCCCTCAAAATCGTTATGGGTTTTGTCTCATCAGTTGGTGAAAATGAGGTGAGCTTTCCCTTAGACAAAAACCCTGCATATCTCTCATCTACCTCGTTCATCATACCTGCTCCCACAGCATGGTTTACCTCAAGTCCAGTTAAATCTACAGACTGTCCTGTATTATTGTCCACTTTTGTTCCCTTTTCAGAATCCTCCTTTTGAACTTCAATAAGCCCCATGGGTTTTCCTCACAACTTCCAACAGGCTCAACCAATGTGTCCCACTTCATTACAATGATAAAACCTCGGTCTTTGAGTCTCACCTCCATCCTCAGGACCCTCCTTCCTGGCCTGAGGAGGAGATCTCGGAGCCTTCCCAGCTATCCATTTTTTATCTTGACTACCTGCCTTCCTTTCACTCTCACTTTCTTTCATTTTCAAAATTATGAGGGTGACAGAACAAAGGTTTAAATTTATGGATCAGCTTATAATGATCAGCCATTATTGTTGCTGTCTCGCGGCCATAACCCTTTGGTCTTCAACATGGATTCTTGTCACAGAAGCTAATTAATTCTTAAATTCTTCCAAGAGAATCATTTCTCTCAGAACCTCAGAGGTAGTTTCAACTCGCAGTGTTCGTACCTACCTGTAAAATTATTCTGCTTTCAAATTCAACATAGGTCTGAACCACCTGTTTCCTTAAGTTATGAAACCTTTGCCAATATGCCTCCAGAATTAATGACTATGCACTCAGAATATCCCCTCTGACAGGGAAGCATAAACTTCCTGTGCATGCCCATAAATTTACTTTGAATGGGAAATGTCCACCTTTCCTTTCGTCACTCCATTTGAGTTGCTATTTTCTCAAATGCCATGAAGAATGCCCCTACATCCTTTTCCTCAGACTTTGGTAGGGCCTGTACATATTTAAACATATCCCCACAAAGATTTTGACTGGGAAGGGTTATTCTTCCCTCTTCTGACTTCAATTACAACCTATTAAGTCACTCTCTTTCTCCCTTTCTTCCTTTGCTATTTTTTCCCTTTCCACAACATGTTTCCTCATTTCAACTTTCTTTTGAAAAGCTCTTTCCCGCATCTCCATTTAAAAGTTATCCCTCTCATGGTTGAACTGCAACCAAATTCTCTCCTGGTCGGTCTCCCCACCAGAAATAGTTTCTGAAGCCGCATTGCCGGGACTACTTTCTCGTTAGTTCTCCTGAGTTTCTAACAAATCCAGCTGCTCAACTCATACATTGAATAATCCTGCCTTTAATTCACCTGCCAATTCAATTAATTTGTTATGAAATATGAGAATGACTAGAGCGAGGGTACCTCATGGTAGACTAGTACAAAAGGTGAAGTCACACGGGATCAGGGGTGAGCTGGCAAGGTGGATACAGAACTGGCTAGGTCATAGAAGGCAGAGAGTAGCAATGGAAGGATGCTTTTCTAATTGGAGGGCTGTGGCCAGTGGTGTTCCGCAGGGATCAGTGCTGGGACCTTTGGGACCTTTCATAGTATATATAAATGATTTGGAGGAAAATGTAACTGGTCTGAATCGTAAGTTTGCAGATCACACAAAGGTTGGTGGAATTGCGGATAGCGATGAGGACTGTCAGAGGATACAGCAGGATTTAGATTGTTTGGAGACTTGGGCGGAGAGATGGCAGATGGAGTTTAATCTGGACAAATGTAAGGTCATGCATTTTGGAAGGTCTAATGCAGGTAGGGAATATACAGTGAATGGTAGAACCTTCAAGAGTATTGAAAGTCAGAGAGATCTAGGTGTACAGGTCCACAGGTCACTGAAAGGGGCAACACAGGTGGAGAAGGTAGTCAAGAAGGCATACGGCATGCTTGCCTTCATTGGCCGGGGCATTGAGTATAAGAATTGGCAAGTCATGTTGCAGCTGTATAGAACCTTAGTTAAGCCACACTTGGAGTATAGTGTTCAATTCTGGTCGCCATACTACCAGAAGGATGTGGAGGCTTTAGAGAGGGTGCAGAAGAGATTTACCAGAATGTTGCCTGGTATGGAGGGCATTAGCTATGAGGAGCGGTTGAATAAACTCGGTTTGTTCTCACTGGAACGACGGAGGTTGAAGGACGACCTGATAGAGGTCTACAAAATTATGAGGAGCATAGACAGAGTGGATAGTCAGAGGCTTTTCCCCGGGGTAGAGGGGTCAATTACTAGGGGGCATAGGTTTAAGGTGAGAGGGGCAAGGTTTAGAGTAGATGTACGAGGCAAGTTTTTTACACAGAGGGGAGTGGGTGCCTGGAACTCGCTACCGGAGGAGGTGGTGGAAGCAGGGACGATAGTGACATTTAAGGGGCATCTTTACAAACACATGAATAGGATGGGACTAGAGGGATACGGACCCAGGAAGTGTAGAAGATTGTAGTTTAGTCGGGCAGCATGGTCAACACGGGCTTGGAGGGCCGAAGGGCCTGTTCCTGTGCTGTACATTTCTTTGTTCTTTGTTCTTTGTTCTTTGAGGGTAGGTCCGATCAAGGACAGCACTGGGAGATTGTGCATTGAGTCTGAAGAGATAGGAGAGATCTTGACTGAGTACTTTTCTTCAGTATTTACGAATGAGAGGGGCCATATTGTTGGAGAGGACAGTGTGAAACAGACTGGTAAGCTCGAGGAGATACTTGTTAGGAAGGAAGATGTGTTCGGAATTTTGAAAAACTTGAGGATAGACAAGTCCCCCGGGCCTGACGGGATATATCCAAGGATTCTATGGGAAGCAAGAGATGAAATTGCAGAGCCGTTGGCAATGATCTTTTCGTCCTCACTGTCAACAGGGGTGGTACCAGGGGATTGTAGAGTGGCAAATGTCGTGCGCCTGTTCAAAAAAGGAAATAGGGATAACCCTGGGAATTACAGGCCAGTTAGCCTTACTTCGGTGGTAGGCAAAGTAATGGAAAGGGTACTGAGGGATAGGATTTCTGAGCATCTGGAAAGACACTGCTTGATTAGGGATAGTCAGCACGGATTTGTGAGGGGTAGGTCTTGCCTCACAAGTCTTATTGAATTCTTTGAGGAGGTGACCAAGCACGTGGATGAAGGTAAAGCAGTGGATGTAGTGTACATGGATTTTAGTAAGGCATTTGATAGGGTTCCCCATGATAGGCTTATGCAGAAATAAGGAGGCATGGGAAAGTTGGAAATTTGGCCAGTTGGATAATGAACTGGCTAACCGATAGAAGTCAGAGAGTGGTGGTGGATGGCAAATATTCAGCCTGGATCCCAGTTACCAGTGGCGTACCGCAGGGATCAGTTCTGGGTCCTCTGCTGTTTGTGATTTTCATTAATGACTTGGATGAGGGAGTTGAAGGGTAGGTCAGTAAATTTGCAGATGATACAAAGATTGGTGGAGTTGTGGATAGTCAGGAGGGCTGCTGTCGGCTGCAAAGAGACATAGATAGGATGCAGAGCTGGGCTGAGAAGTGGCAGATGGAGTTTAACCCTGAAAAGTGTGAGATTGTCCATTTTGGAAGGACAAATATGAATGCGGAATACAGGGTTAACGGTACGGTTCTTGGCAATGTGGAGGAGCAGGGAGATCTTGGGGTCTATATTCATAGATCTTTGAAAGTTGCCACTCAAGTGGATAGAGCTGTGAAGAAGGCCTATGGTGTGCTCGCGTTCATTAGCAGAGGGATTGAATTTAAGAGCCGTGAGGTGATGATGCAGCTGTACAAAACCTTGGTAAGGCCACATTTGGGGTACTGTGTGCAGTTCTGGTCGCCTCATTTTAGGAAGTATGTGGAAGCTCTGGAAAAGGTGCAAAGAAGATTTATCAGGATGTTGCCTGGAATGGAGAGTAGGTCTTACGAGGAAAGGTTGAGGGTGCTAGGCCTTTTCTCAATAGAATGGAGAAGGATGAGGGGCGACTTGATAGAGGTTTATAAGATGATCAGGGGAATAGATAGAGTAGACAGTCAGAGACTTTTTCCCCGGGTGGAACAAACCATTACAAGGGGACATAAATTTAAGGTGAAAGGTGGAAGATATAGGAGGGATATCAGAGGTAGGTTCTTTACCCAGAGAGTAGTGGGGGCATGGAATGCACTGCCTGTGGAAGTAGTTGAGTCAGAAACATTAGGGACCTTCAAGCGGCTATTGGATAGGTACATGGATCACGGTAGAATGATGGGGTGTAGATTAACTTGTTCTTAATGTAGGACAAAAGTTCGGCACAACATCGTGGGCCGAAGGGCCTGTTCTGTGCTGTATTTTCGATGTTCTATGTTCTATGTTCGATGTTCTATGTTCTATGTTCTATTGTCTTTTCAAAGCCCTTCTCAATAAACCAAAGGCAGGTCCTCCACTTGATGAAACGCCTCGTGCCCCAGCCCCTGCCAAAGCCCCCCCTGCTCACGGATCACCCCCTCCCCCCGACTGTGGTGCCGCTGGACGCAGTCCACAGCCGCCACGCTGGGTTCCCCAAAAAGAAAAGCACATGCACCCCACCCCGTTGGGAACTCGGTCCATCGGGGGTGGAGCATCGGGGAAGGGCCTCAGCTAACGACCTGAGGCCGTCCCGACGACATGGGACGTAGTCTGCGAGTACGCCGTTTCGGAGGTGGCGGAGCAGCGCAATAACGGGGATTCTCCAACCAGTCGCCCAACGCGATTTCGCTGTCGGAGCCTGATCCCATCCAGGGGGCGGATTCTCCGTCCCGCCACGCCAGATTTCTGTTTCACCCCACCGGCAGGATGCTCCGTTTCGCCGGCTGCTCAATGGGGTTGCCCATTGTGGGGCAGCCCCATGGCGTCGGGAAACCCCCCCGGCAAAACGGAGAATCCTGACGGCGGAGGATCCAGCCCCAGATCTTTGATTGAGATGCATGTCTCCCAGTTAGTTTATTTTATCGGTTGATGGGATGTCAGCCAATCCCTGAGGGCAGATACGAGTCAACCACATTGCTGTGGGTCGGGAGTCACCTGTAGGCCAGACCGGGTAAGGACGGCAGATTTCCTTCCCTAAAGGACATTAGTGACCCAGATGGGTTTTTACAACAATCGTCAATGGTTTCATGGCCATCGTTAGACTTTCAATTTCAGATCTCTTTTATTACACTCCTGTATTATTTTGATATACTGCGGAGTGTAATATGTGTTACTCAAACCTTGGTTACTGATGAAGTCTTCTGAATCTCGATGAAGAAGACTCAAACTCGTCCAGTGGTAACAAAGGTTTATTGAGTAACTATAACAATAATTGCATGAGTTATTTACTTTAACATTGATACTAATGAGAAGGTCGACAAGATCTAACTACAGTAACTACACAAACCATCTGAGCTAATCTGGTACCCCTGCCCTTGTCACAGTCCATCCAAAAGAGAGAGAGAGAGACCCACTGTGGTTTCTTTTATACCCTGATGGTCCTGCCCTCTAGTGATCACGTGGTGCTACTAATTACACATTAACCCCTAATGTACATGCACACAAAGAGATCACTACAAGATCTTTGTTGAATTCAAATTTCACCATCTGCCATGGCGGGATTCAAACCCAGAGAACAACCAGAGAACTAGTAATTTCTGGATTGCTAGTCCAGTGACAATACTACTGCGCCACCCCCTCACCAAGGATAGGCCTCCAGTTGGTTTTTTTCTTTTCCTTCAGTTTGTAAGGATCGTCACTGCAGACTCACAGCAGAGAGAGGGAGAGACACGGCTCCGCTTCCTTCCAGACTGGCAGGTTCACACCAAAAGAACCTGACAGGAACCAATCACTGACTGTTGTCAAGCAGAACGCTGATCCTGGCCAACCTACCGGTTGCCAGTTTGTCAATCGAACCGACCTCCCCCAAAGTTTGTTCCGAAGATTCACCCAGCGCTGCGAGTCTGATTTCTCCTCTCCAAAATACAAACCTAGTCACACACTCTCCTGACAAGCACTCTCCTGCTTAAAGACACATTCCAATTATGGATCCACAGACTAAAAAGAAAAAATGAAAGAAAAGGAAATATACGGGAAGGACTCTTACAAAAGGCCCCAACATCTCCCGTATTCCTACTTAGTGCGAATGCCCCCCTCCCCCTGGGTGCCAGGGCACTGCTCAGCAATGTATCTCACCAGCTGGGGCTATGCTCACATCTGAGCCCCCGGCATGGTCATCTTGCGGGGGGGTGGGGGGTGAACAACTGATGACCCCGAAGCAAGCACAAAGACTACAGCTCCGCCTTCCTGGATCCTCGACTTCCTCACCAACAGACCGCAATCTGTCAGGATAGGCAACAGCGCCTCCTCCACAATTGTGCTCAACACCGAGGTCATAGAACATAGAAAATACAGCACAGAACAGGCCCTTCGGCCCACGATGTTGTGCCGAACCTTTGTCCTAGATTAATCATAGATTATCATTGAATTTACAGTGCAGAAGGAGGCCATTCGGCCCCCTGAGTCTGCACCGGCTCTTGGAAAGAGCACCCTACCCAAACTCAACACCTCCACCCACCACCAAGGGCAATTTGGACATTAAGGGCAATTTATCATTGGCCAATTCACCTAACCCGCACACCTTTGGACTGTGGGAGGAAACCGGAGCACCCGGAGGAAACCCACGCAGACACGGGAGGACGTGCAGACTCCGCACAGACAGTGACCCAAGCCGGAATCGGACCTAGGACCCTGGAGCAGTGAAGCAATTGTGCTATCCACAATGCTACCGTGCTGCCCTTAAGAACAAATAAATCTACACCATATCATTTTACCGTAATCCATGTACCTATCCAATAGCTGCTTGAAGGTCCCTAATGTTTCCGACTCAACTACTTCCACAGGCAGTGCATTCCATGCCCCCACTACTCTCTGGGTAAAGAACCTACCTCTGATATCCGTCCTATATCTTCCACCTTTCACCTTAAATTTATGTCCCCTTGAAATGGTTTGTTCCACCCGGGGAAAAGGTCTCTGACTGTCTACTCTATCTATTCCCCTGATCATCTTATAAACCTCTATCAAGTCGCCCCTCATCCTTCTCCGTTCTAATGAGAAAAGGCCTAGCACCCTCAACCTTTCCTCGTAAGGCTTACTCTCCATTCCAGGCAACATCCTGGTAAATCTTCTTTGCACCTTTTCCAAAGCTTCCACATCCTTCCTAAAATGAGGCGACCAGAACTGTACACAGTACTCCAAATGTGGCCTTACCAAAGTTTTGTACAGCTGCATCATCATCTCACGGCTCTTAAATTCAATCCCTCTGTTAATGAACGCGAGCACACCATAGGCCTTCTTCACAGCTCTATCCACTTGAGTGGCAACTTTCAAAGATGTACGAACATAAACCCCAAGATCTCTCTGCTCCTCCACAATGCCAAGAACTCTACCGTTAACCCTGTATTCCGCATTCATATTTGTCCTTCCAAAATGGACAACCTCACACTTTTCAGGGTTAAACTCCATCTGCCACTTCTCAGCCCAGCTCTGCATCCTATCTATGTCTCTTTGCAGCCGACAACAGCCCTCCTTACTATCCACAACTCCACCAATCTTCGTATCGTCTGCAAATTTACTGACCCACCCTTCAACTCCCTCATCCAAGTCATTAATGAAAATCACAAACAGCAGAGGACCCAGAACTGATCCCTGCGGTACGCCACTGGTAACTGGGATCCAGGCTGAATATTTGCCATCCACCACCACTCTCTGACTTCTATCGGTTAGCCAGTTCGTTATCCAACTGGCCAAATTTCCCACTATCCCATGCCTCCTTACATTCTGCATAAGCCTACCATGGGGAACTTTATCAAATGCCTTACTAAAATCCATGTACACTACATCCACTGCTTTACCTTCATCCACATGCTTGGTCACACCCTCAAAGAATTCAATAAGACTTGTAAGGCAAGACCTACCCCTCACAAATCCGTGCTGACTATCCCTAATCAAGCAGTGTCTTTCCAGATGCTCAGAAATCCTATCCCACAAGGATTTGTGCTCAGTCCTCTACTGTACTCCCTGTACACCATGACTGTGTGGCAACATTTAACTCCAACTCAATCTATAAGTTTGCGGATGGTACGACTGTGGTGGGCCGCATCTGAAACAACGACGAATCAGACTACAGGAGGGAGATAAATCACTTGGCTGCACGGTGTACCGAAAACAACCTCTCTCTAAACGCTGGAAAGATCAAGGAACTGATCAGCGACTTCAGGCAGCGTAGCACGGCGCACTCACCCGTCTGCGTCAATGGCACCGAAGTGGAGATGGTCGATAGCTTTAAGTTCCCGGGGGTCACCATCACCAACAGTCTGTCCTGGTCCACTCACGTTGATGCAACAGTCAAGAAAGCCCAACACCATCTCTACTTCCTATGGAGGCTAAAGAAATTCGGCATGTCTGCATCGGCTCTCACAAACCTCTACAGATGTGCGATAGAGAGCATCCTATCCGGCTGAATCACAGCTGGTACGGCAACTGCTCGGTTCAAGATCGCAAGAAACTGCAGAGTGGTGAACTCAGCCCGACGCATCACACGAACTTACCACCCTCACATTGATTCTATCTACACCTCCCGCTGCCTCAGGAAGGCAGACAGCATTATCAGAGACCCCTCCCACCCAGGCAGTGCCTTCCCAGACGCTTCCATCAGGCAGAAGGTACAGAAGTCTGAAGACCCGCACATCCAGACATAGGAACAGCTTCTTCCCCACAGCTACCAGACTCCTCAACGACTCCCCCTCGGACTGATCTGTTCCCTGTAAGAACACTATTCACAATGCCCTATGCTGCTCTTGCTCATGTATTTGCTTTGTTTGGCCCCTTGCTCCGCACTGTAACCAATCACTGTTTGTCGATGTACCATTTGTCAATGTTCTCTGTTGATTATTCTTTTGTCTACTATGTCCGTACTGTGTACGTTCCCTCGGCCGCAGAAAAATACTTTTCACTGTACTTCGGTAAATGTGACAATAAATCAAATCAGAAATCAAATCAAATTAAACATATTTAAATGAATTTAAATTGATGATAATCAAGTATGACCAAGGCCTGGGAACATCACGTTCTGAGTTCTCACGGAAGTAAACGCCATCATGGCTCTTTCGGGAGAGTTTATGGTCACAATGGCCCATGGCCAACAGGGCTGGAATATCGACCTTCATTGGTGCCCAAGCCCAGTCCCTGTCCATTTCTCTGTGATTTTGACTATAATTACCCTTTGATCTTTGTTCAATACTCTGGAACAGAAGAAACCGCAGCAGGAGTTTGGCCCACCGAGATGGCTCCGCTATCCAGTCCAACCATGGATGCTCCTCGGCTTCATCTCCTCATTTCCACCACTCCCCATATCCCTTAATTTCCGGAGAAAAATCCACCTGCTGGCGGTGCCCTTGCCAGCGATACGCTCTGCGCCCCCTCTCCGGCACCCCCCTGTTGGGGTTGCTGTGGACATTGCCCTTGGGCGGGCTGCCTGATACCCCGCTGGGAGGTTATGGCCAATTGGGTGAGGGGGTACGGGGGGAGGGGTTGGGGCCGGGGGTTGTGAGGTGGGTTGGTGGGGGCTGGGATGGGAGGGTGGGAACACCATTGCAGCTGGTGTCACTCGACAGAACCGGGGCCAAGGTCAGTGGTCAGTGGGGTGCGCAGCAAGATGGCTGCCTGCAGGCCAGACCAATGGCCTGGTCACCGCCCCAGTCCCGTGGGGTCACCCGGCCCCACAGCCCTTCCCACTGGCAACCCCCCACCCCCAGCCAACCCGGCCTGTGTCCAGCCAGGCAGCCCACGGTCACCCCTGTCTATGTTCTAACTCCTCTCTCTCCTTCAGCAGCCACGATGCCGGTTTCCCCATTTTTAAAAGCACAAGTGAACCGCGTCATCAGGAACTCGGCTCATCGGAGGCGGAGAAGTGCAGAGGCTCCGGAGGATACCTGGGCAGGCCCGCTAATGATAAGCAAATGGAGTTTATTGTACGCGCGGAGTGGAACGCATTGATGTCGCTGTCAAATTTGCCATCAAATCAGGGGCCGCCACAATTTTGGCGTCAAAACTGATTCTCCGCCCAATCGCATTTCCTGATTTTGACGAAAGCTCACAGAGAATCCTGCCCTGTGTGTGTGAGAGAATGTGAGAGAGGGAGAGTGTGTGTGAGAGAGGGAGAGTGCGTGTGAGAGAGGGAGAGTGTGTGTGAGAGAGGGAGAGTGTGTGTGAGAGGGAGAGTGTGTGTGAGAGGGAGAGTGTGTGTGAGTGTATGAGAGAGGGAGAGTGTGTGTGAGTGTATGAGAGAGGGAGAGTGTGTGTGAGAGAGGGAGAGTGTGTGTGTGAGAGGGAGAGTGTGTGTGAGTGTATGAGAGAGGGAGAGTGCGTGTGAGAGAGGGAGAGTGTGTGTGAGAGAGGGAGAGTGCGTGTGAGAGAGGGAGAGTGTGTGTGAGTGTGTGAGAGAGGGAGAGTGTGTGTGAGAGAGGGAGAGTGTGTGTGAGAGAGGGAGAGTGCGTGTGAGAGAGGGAGAGTGCGTGTGAGAGAGGGAGAGTGTGTGTGAGTGTGTGAGAGAGGGAGAGTGCGTGTGAGAGAGGGAGAGTGTGTGTGAGTGTATGAGAGAGGGAGAGTGTGTGTGAGAGAGGGAGAGTGTGTGTGAGAGAGGGAGAGTGCGTGTGAGAGAGGGAGAGTGTGTGTGAGAGAGGGAGAGTGTGTGTGAGAGGGAGAGTGTGTGTGAGAGGGAGAGTGTGTGTGAGTGTATGAGAGAGGGAGAGTGTGTGTGAGAGAGGGAGAGTGTGTGTGTGAGAGGGAGAGTGTGTGTGAGTGTATGAGAGAGGGAGAGTGCGTGTGAGAGAGGGAGAGTGTGTGTGAGAGAGGGAGAGTGCGTGTGAGAGAGGGAGAGTGTGTGTGAGTGTGTGAGAGAGGGAGAGTGTGTGTGAGAGAGGGAGAGTGTGTGTGAGAGAGGGAGAGTGCGTGTGAGAGAGGGAGAGTGTGTGTGAGTGTGTGAGAGAGGGAGAGTGTGTGTGAGAGAGGGAGAGTGTGTGTGAGAGAGGGAGAGTGCGTGTGAGAGAGGGAGAGTGTGTGTGAGAGAGGGAGAGTGTGTGTGAGAGAGGGAGAGTGCGTGTGAGAGAGGGAGAGTGTGTGTGAGTGTGTGAGAGAGGGAGAGTGTGTGTGAGAGAGGGAGAGTGTGTGTGAGAGAGGGAGAGTGCGTGTGAGAGAGGGAGAGTGTGTGTGAGAGAGGGAGAGTGTGTGTGAGAGAGGGAGAGTGCGTGTGAGAGAGGGAGAGTGCGTGTAGAGGGAGAGTGTGTGTGAGAGAGGGAGAGTGCGTGTGAGAGAGGGAGAGTGCGTGTGAGAGAGGGAGAGTGTGTGTGAGAGAGGGAGAGTGTGTGTGAGAGAGGGAGAGTGCGTGTGAGAGAGGGAGAGTGCGTGTGAGAGAGGGAGAGTGTGTGTGAGAGAGGGAGAGTGCGTGTGAGAGAGGGAGAGTGTGTGTGAGAGAGGGAGAGTGTGTGTGAGAGAGGGAGAGTGTGTGTGAGAGAGGGAGAGTGCGTGTGAGAGAGGGAGAGTGCGTGTGAGAGAGGGAGAGTGTGTGTGAGAGAGGGAGAGTGCGTGTGAGAGAGGGAGAGTGTGTGTGAGAGAGGGAGAGTGTGTGTGAGGGTATGAGAGAGGGAGAGTGTGTGTGTGTGTGAGAGAGGGAGAGTGTGTGTGAGTGTGTGAGAGAGGGAGAGTGTGTGTGAGTGTATGAGAGAGGGAGAGTGTGTGTGAGTGTATGAGAGAGGGAGAGTGTGTGTGAGTGTGTGAGAGAGGGAGAGTGTGTGTGAGAGGGAGAGTGTGTGTGAGAGGGAGAGTGTGTGTGAGTGTGTGAGAGAGGGAGAGTGTGTGTGAGTGTGTGAGAGAGGGAGAGTGTGTGTGAGTGTATGAGAGAGGGAGAGTGTGTGTGAGTGTATGAGAGAGGGAGAGTGTGTGTGAGTGTGTGAGAGAGGGAGAGTGTGTGTGAGAGGGAGAGTGTGTGTGAGAGAGGGAGAGTGCGTGTGAGAGAGGGAGAGTGTGTGTGAGAGAGGGAGAGTGTGTGTGAGGGTATGAGAGAGGGAGAGTGTGTGTGAGTGTGTGAGAGAGGGAGAGTGTGTGTGAGTGTATGAGAGAGGGAGAGTGTGTGTGAGTGTATGAGAGAGGGAGAGTGTGTGTGAGTGTGTGAGAGAGGGAGAGTGTGTGTGAGAGGGAGAGTGTGTGTGAGAGAGGGAGAGTGTGTGTGAGTGTGTGAGAGAGGGAGAGTGTGTGTGAGAGAGGGAGAGTGTGTGTGAGAGGGAGAGTGTGTGTGAGAGGGAGAGTGTGTGTGAGAGAGGGAGAGTGCGTGTGAGAGAGGGAGAGTGTGTGTGAGAGGGAGAGTGTGTGTGAGTGTGTGAGAGAGGGAGAGTGTGTGTGAGTGTGTGAGAGAGGGAGAGTGTGTGTGAGAGAGGGAGAGTGTGTGTGAGAGAGGGAGAGTGTGTGTGAGAGGGAGAGTGTGTGTGAGTGTGTGAGAGAGGGAGAGTGTGTGTGAGTGTGTGAGAGAGGGAGAGTGTGTGTGAGAGAGGGAGAGTGTGTGTGAGAGAGGGAGAGTGTGTGTGAGAGGGAGAGTGTGTGTGAGAGAGGGAGAGTGCGTGTGAGAGAGGGAGAGTGTGTGTGAGAGGGAGAGTGTGTGTGAGTGTGTGAGAGAGGGAGAGTGTGTGTGAGAGAATGTGAGAGAGGGAGAGTGTGTGAGTGTGTGAGAGAGGGCGAGTGTGTGAGTGTATGAGAGAGGGAGAGTGTGTGTGAGTGAATGAGAGAGGGAGAGTGTGTGTGAGTGTATGAGAGAGGGAGAGTGCGTGTGAGAGAGGGAGAGTGTGTGTGAGTGTATGAGAGAGGGAGAGTGTGTGTGAGTGAATGAGAGAGGGAGAGTGTGTGAGTGTGTGAGAGAGGGAGAGTGTGTGTGAGTGAATGAGAGAGGGAGAGTGTGTGTGAGTGTATGAGAGAGGGAGAGTGCGTGTGAGAGAGGGAGAGTGTGTGTGAGAGGGAGAGTGTGTGTGAGTGTATGAGAGAGGGAGAGTGTGTGTGAGTGTGTGAGAGAGGGAGAGTGTGTGTGAGTGTGTGAGAGAGGGAGAGTGTGTGAGTGTATGAGAGAGGGAGAGTGTGTGTGAGTGTATGAGAGAGGGAGAGTGTGTGTGAGTGTATGAGAGAGGGAGAGTGTGTGTGAGTGTATGAGAGAGGGAGAGTGTGTGAGTGTGTGAGAGAGGGAGAGTGTGTGAGTGTATGAGAGAGGGAGAGTGTGTGTGAGTGTATGAGAGAGGGAGAGTGTGTGTGAGTGTATGAGAGAGGGAGAGTGTGTGTGAGTGTATGAGAGAGGGAGAGTGTGTTTGAGAGAATGTGAGAGAGGGAGAGTGTGTGTGAGTGTATGAGAGAGGGAGAGTGTGTGTGAGAGAGGGAGAGTGTGTGTGAGTGTGTGAGAGAGGGAGAGTGTGTGTGAGTGTATGAGAGAGGGAGAGTGTGTGTGAGTGTATGAGAGAGGGAGAGTGTGTGTGAGTGTATGAGAGAGGGAGAGTGTGTTTGAGAGAATGTGAGAGAGGGAGAGTGTGTGTGAGTGTATGAGAGAGGGAGAGTGTGTGTGAGAGAGGGAGAGTGTGTGTGAGTGTGTGAGAGAGGGAGAGTGTGTGTGAGTGTGTGAGAGAGGGAGAGTGTGTTTGAGAGAATGTGAGAGAGGGAGAGTGTGTGTGAGTGTATGAGAGAGGGAGAGTGTGTGTGAGTGTATGAGAGAGGGAGAGTGTGTGTGAGTGTGTGAGAGAGGGAGAGTGTGTGTGAGTGTATGAGAGAGGGAGAGTGTGTGTGAGTGTGTGAGAGAGGGAGAGTGTGTTTGAGAGAATGTGAGAGAGGAGAGTGTGTGTGAGTGTATGAGAGAGGGAGAGTGTGTGTGAGAGAGGGAGAGTGTGTGTGAGTGTGTGAGAGAGGGAGAGTGTGTGTGAGTGTATGAGAGAGGGAGAGTGTGTGTGAGTGTATGAGAGAGGGAGAGTGTGTGTGAGGGTATGAGAGAGGGAGAGGTGTGTGAGTGTATGAGAGAGGGAGAGTGTGTGTGAGTGTGTGAGAGAGGGAGAGTGTGTGTGAGTGTATGAGAGAGGGAGAGTGTGTGTGAGTGTGTGAGAGAGGGAGAGTGTGTTTGAGAGAATGTGAGAGAGGGAGAGTGTGTGTGAGTGTATGAGAGAGGAGAGTGTGTGTGAGAGAGGGAGAGTGTGTGTGAGTGTGTGAGAGAGGGAGAGTGTGTGTGAGTGTATGAGAGAGGGAGAGTGTGTGTGAGTGTATGAGAGAGGGAGAGTGTGTGTGAGGGTATGAGAGAGGGAGAGTGTGTGTGAGTGTATGAGAGAGGGAGAGTGTGTGTGAGTGTGTGAGAGAGGGAGAGTGTGTGTGAGTGTATGAGAGAGGGAGAGTGTGTGTGAGGGTATGAGAGAGGGAGAGTGTGTGTGAGTGTGTGAGAGAGGGAGAGTGTGTGTGAGTGTATGAGAGAGGGAGAGTGTGTGTGAGGGTATGAGAGAGGGAGAGTGTGTGTGAGTGTGTGAGAGAGGGAGAGTGTGTGAGAGAGGGGAGAGTGTGTGTGAGAGGGAGAGTGTGTGTGAGTGTGTGAGAGAGGGAGAGTGTGTTTGAGAGAATGTGAGAGAGGGAGAGTGTGTGTGAGTGTATGAGAGAGGGAGAGTGTGTGTGAGAGAGGGAGAGTGTGTGTGAGTGTGTGAGAGAGGGAGAGTGTGTGTGAGTGTATGAGAGAGGGAGAGTGTGTGTGAGTGTGTGAGAGAGGGAGAGTGTGTGTGAGTGTATGAGAGAGGGAGAGCGTGTGTGAGGGTATGAGAGAGGGAGAGTGTGTGTGAGTGTGTGAGAGAGGGAGAGTGTGTGTGAGAGAGGGAGAGTGTGTGTGAGAGGGAGAGTGTGTGTGAGTGTGAGAGAGGGAGAGTGTGTTTGAGAGAATGTGAGAGAGGGAGAGTGTGTGTGAGTGTATGAGAGAGGGAGAGTGCGTGTGAGAGAGGGAGAGTGTGTGAGAGAGGGAGAGTGCGTGTGAGAGAGGGAAGTGTGTGTGAGTGTATGAGAGAGGGAGAGTGTGTGTGAGTGTGTGAGAGAGGGAGAGTGTGTGTGAGTGTATGAGAGAGGGAGAGTGTGTGTGAGGGTATGAGAGAGGGAGAGTGTGTGTGAGTGTGTGAGAGAGGGAGAGTGTGTGTGAGTGTATGAGAGAGGGAGAGTGTGTGTGAGGGTATGAGAGAGGGAGAGTGTGTGTGAGTGTGTGAGAGAGGGAGAGTGTGTGTGAGAGAGGGAGAGTGTGTGTGAGAGGGAGAGTGTGTGTGAGTGTGTGAGAGAGGGAGAGTGTGTTTGAGAGAATGTGAGAGAGGGAGAGTGTGTGTGAGTGTATGAGAGAGGGAGAGTGTGTGTGAGAGAGGGAGAGTGTGTGTGAGTGTGTGAGAGAGGGAGAGTGTGTGTGAGTGTATGAGAGAGGGAGAGTGTGTGTGAGTGTGTGAGAGAGGGAGAGTGTGTGTGAGTGTATGAGAGAGGGAGAGTGTGTGTGAGGGTATGAGAGAGGGAGAGTGTGTGTGAGTGTGTGAGAGAGGGAGAGTGTGTGTGAGTGTATGAGAGAGGGAGAGTGTGTGTGAGGGTATGAGAGAGGGAGAGTGTGTGTGAGTGTGTGAGAGAGGGAGAGTGTGTGTGAG